>NC_048587.1:47844473-48141973 GCF_013265735.2 Oncorhynchus mykiss | reverse complement strand
AATACTGCACCTGCAGTATTCACCTGTCCGCCTGCAGTATTCACCTGTCCGCCTGCAGTACTCACCTGTCCGCCTGCAGTACATCACTTGTCCGCCTGCAGTATTCACCTGTCCGCCTGCAGTACTCACTTGTCCGCCTGCAGTACTCACTTGTCCGCCTGCAGTATTCATCTGTCCGCCTGCAGTATTCACCTGTCCGCCTGCAGTACTCACTTGGCCGCCTGCAGTATTCACCTGTCCGCCTGCAGTATTCACCTGTCTGCCTGCAGTATTCACCTGTCCGCCTGCAGTATTCACCTGTCCGCCTGCAGTACTCACTTGTCTGCCTGCAGTACTCACTTGTCTGCCTGCAGTACTCACTTGTCTGCCTGCAGTACTCACCTGTCCGCCTGCAGTACTCACCTGTCCGCCTGCAGTACTCACCTGTCTGCCTGCAATACTCATCTGTCCGCCTGCAGTACTCACCTGTCTGCCTGCAGTACTCACCTGTCTGCCTGCAATACTCATCTGTCCGCCTGCAGTACTCACCTGTCTGCCTGCAATACTCATCTGTCCGCCTGCAGTACTCACCTGTCCGCCTGCAGTACTCACCTGTCTGCCTGCAATACTCATCTGTCCGCCTGCAGTACTCACCTGTCTGCCTGCAATACTCACCTGTCCGCCTGCAATACTCACCACTTGCAGTATCCGCCTGTCCACGTGCAGTATCCGCCTGCAGTACTCACCACCTCCTGCAGTACTCACGTGTCCACATGCAGTACTCACCTGTCCACCTGCAGTACTCACATGTCCACGTGCAGTACTCACCTGTCCACCTGCAGTACTCACCTGTCCACCTGCAGTACTTACCTGTCCACGTGCAGTACTCAATATTAGGGAGGTGTTAATGTTTGGTACAGTAGGTGTATGTAATTTAACAGGCACTTTTATCTAAAGCAAACAAAAAATATATACAGGTGACCCTGGGAATCAAACTAACTTTCCAGTCATTGCAAGAGCCATGCTCTACCAAATGAGCTATAGAGGACCACTCATAAAATCTGTGGCTAGTTGATTCAAGTGCTGGGCTGGAACAAAACAGTGCAGCCCTGAGGATACTCAGGACTTGAGAAACACTCTTCTGTGACATGATTTACAGTCAATTAAAAGTCAAAGTGATTAGATTGTTTTTACAGGAACCACGGCCTTCTGAAACAGTGAAACAGACCATCTCAAAGCAAATACAAACCACAGTTATGTTGTATCTGTTTCTTATCGATTTCTGGTTGTGAGCAGGAAGACCCCCACCTGTATTGGCAGCCTACCTGTCCCTTAAATCACGTATCTTAAACGTCTCTCCCTTCTGTTTGCTATTTAGCTATCAGACACCTGCGTCAACAACCGTTGATTGGGAGTCTTCCTCCAGGGGACAACAAAGCAGAACAACTCTTCCTGTTCAGCTGGAGCAGTGATAAAGAAGAAATGTTGAGGTACAGATATGACCTGGGTTGATACAGTACCAGACCTGGGTCAAATACATATGTCAAATAGTGTCAAATATGTATAATACAAGTATTTGAGGTGCCCCTTAGTTTAGTTCTAAAAGTGCAAACTCCATTCTATTTCATTGGTTCCATTGCACTGGGCAAAACTAACCAAGCACAGCTCAAGTATTTGACCTTATGCATTTGATTTAGGTTTGGTAGATATAAAATGACTATTGCGCGGTGTTTGTGTATTTGGTCTGATAACGCATGACGAGGGAATTATTAACCTAGCTAGCGTTGCCACTATCCTTCAACTCTGACAGGCTTTGTAACATCACCAGGGCAAGCTCAGGCTTGCTCAGTCAGCCCTCCCAAGGTCTGAGGCACAAGGAAACACACACAAACACACACACACTCCTCCAATCACAGACAGATCCTGTCAGTGCCCAGCGACAAAATTACGGCACACATTTGATGGAGTGTGGCTCTTCAGACCAAGCAATCATCTTTTGCCTTCATCAGCTATTAAAGAGGCCTAGACCCTCCTACCAGCCTGACTGATCTCCAAAACCACACAAAGGAGTCACTTCTAACCCATTTGTCTCAACTCCCCCACACAACTCCACAATACACTGTATTCAAAATTCACATTCATGCCATTGGCACACTGAGTCTGTACACCATTGATGAAAGAAAGATAAAGAGCTAGAGAGCGTGCACAGTCAGCACACTGACGCCAATATCAGATCACAGCAAAATCACAGTCTACTTGAACAGAGCAGTACTCAATCATGAGTCAGCAAAGCCAAAGGAACTAAATAATATTAAGAAATGCTATAGATGGAAGGAATGTAGTGTGGAAACCTACAAACAAATAATTAGGCAACAACAAATTCAATCAGTTTTAGACAACTTCCTGGACAAAACTTTCCACTGTAGGTGTAAACTTGGCAGTAGAAAACCTAAACAGTATACTTGACCTCTCAGCTTCCCTATCAAATCAAAAAATGTCAAACAGAAAACTGAAGAAAATTAACAATGACAAATGGAAATTGAGAAACCTATCCAAACAAAAACGGAGACACACAGAAAACCTGAGTCTATGCCTTCACCATGGTGAATCACTAAAACAATAGAAAAATACAGTACGGGAAAAGAAGGAACAGCACGTCAGAAATCAGCTCAATGTAATTGAAGAATCCATAGATTCTAACCACTTCTGGGAAAATTGGAAAACACTAAACAAAAAGAGATGGAGATATATGGGTAAACCACTTCTCCAATATTTTAGTCCCTATAATAAAACAGAAAAAAATATATACTTCATGATCAAATACAAATCTTATAATCAACTATTAAAGACTACCAGAACCCACTGGATTCTCAAATTACATTGAATGAACTACAGGACCAAATAAAAACCCTCCAACCCAAAAGGGCCTGTTGTGTTATAAATTATAAAATATACAGACAACAAATTCCAATTGGCTATACTTAAACTCTAACATCATCCTCAGCTCTGGCATCTTCCCCAATATTTGGAACCAAGGACTGATTATCCAAATTTGACCCCAGTAACTACCGTGGGATATGAGTCAACAGCAACCTTGGGAAAATCCTCTGCATTATCATTAACAGCAGACTCGTACATTTCCTCAATGAAAAATATCAAATTGGCTTTTTACCAAATTACCGTACGACAGACCACGTATTCACCCTGCACACGCTAATTGACAAACAAGCCAAACAAAGGCAAAGTATTATCATGCTTTGTTAATTTCAAGAAAGCCTTTGACTCAATTTGGCATGAGGGTCTACTATACAAATCGACGGAAAGTGGTGTTTGGGGAAAGACATGCAACATTATAAAATGTAAGATATACACAATGAAATACACAAACAACAAGTGTGCGTTTAAAATGGTCAAAAAACACACATTTGTTTCCACAGGGCTGTGGGGTGAGACAGGGATGCACCTTAAGCCCCACCCTTTTCAACATATATTTCAACAAATTTGCAAGGGCACTAGAACCGTCTGCAACACCCAGTCTCACCTTATTAGAATCTAAAGTGAAATTGTTTGCTGATGATCTGGTGCTTCTGTCACCAACCAAGGAGGGCCTACAGCAGCACCTAGATCTTCTGCACAGATTCTGCCTTTCCTGGGCCCTGACAGTAAATCTCAGTAAGACAAAAAATAATGGTGTTCCAAAAAAGGTCCAGTCGCCAGGACCACAAATACAATTCCATCTAGAAACCGTTGCCCTAGAGCAAACAAAAAACAATACATACCTCGGCCTAAACATCAGTGCCACAAGTAACTTCCGCAAAGCTGTGAATGAGCTGAGAGACAAGGCAAGAAGGGCCTTATATGCCATCAAAAGGAACATAAAATTTGACATACCAATTAGAATCTGGCTAAAAATATAGAACCCACTGCCCTTTATGGATGTGAGGTCTAGGGTCCGCTCACCAACCAAGAATTCACAAAACGGGACAAACACCAAATTGATACTCTGCATGCAGAATTCTGCAAAAAATATCCTCTGTGTACAACGTAAAACACCAAACAATGCATGCAGAGCAGAATTATCAAAATCCAGAAATCCAAAATCCAGAAATTACTTGTTAAATTCCACAACCACCTAAAAGGATGTGATTCCCAAACATTCCATAGCAAAGCCATCACATACAGAAAGATGAACCTGGAGAAGAGTCCCCTAAACAAACTGGTCTTGGGGCTCTGTTCACAAACACAGACCCCACAGAGCCCCAAGACAGCAACACAATTAAACCCAACCAAATCATGAGAAACAAAAAGATAATTACTTGACACATTGGAAATAATTAACAACAAAAAAAACAGAGCAAATTAAAAGGTTAGACAGGCTGTGCACACTGCCCACAAAATGAGGTGGAAACTGAACTGCACTTCCGAACCTCCTGTCAAATGTTTTTATTTATTTCACCTTCATTTAACCAGGTAGGCTAGTTGAGAACAAGTTCTCATTTGCAACTGCAACCTGGCCAAGATAAAGCAAAGCAGTTCGACAGCAGTTCGATACAACAGCACAGAGTTACACATGGAATAAACGAAGTTACACTCAATAATACAATAGAAAAATCCATATACAGCATGTGCAAATGAGGTAGAATAAGAGAGGTAAGGCAATAAATAGGCCATGGTGACGATGTAATTACAATATAGCAATTAAACACTGGAATGGTAGAATGAGCAGAAGATGAATGTGCAAATAGAGATACTGGGGTGCAAAGGAGAAAGATAAATAAATAAATAAATATAGTATGAGAATGAGGTAGATTGGATGAGCTATTTACAGATGAGCTATGTACAGATGCAGTGATCTGTGAGCTGCTCTGAAAGCTGGTGCTTAAAGCTAGTGAGGGAGGTAAGAGTCTCCAGCTTCAGTGATTTTTGCAGTTCGTTCCAGTCATTGGCAGCGGAGAACTGGAAGGAGAGGCGGCCAAAGGAAGAATTGGCTTTGGGGGTGACCAGTGAGATACACCTGCTGGAGCGCATGCTACCTGTGGGTGCTGCTATGGTGACCAGTGAGCTGAAATAAGGCGGGGATTAACTTAGCAGAGACTTGTAGATGACCTGGATCCAATGGGTTTGGCGACGAGTATGAAGCGAAGGGCCAGCCAACGAGAGCATACAGGTCGCAGTGGTGGGTTGTATATGGGGCTTTGGTGACAAAATGGATGGCACTGTGATAGACTGCATCCAATTTGTTGAGTAGAGTTTTGGAGGCTATTTGTAAATGACATCGCCAAAGTCGAGGATTGGTAGGATGGTCAGTTTTACGACTGTATGTTTGGCAGCATGAGTGAAGGATACTTTGTTGCAAAATAGGAAGCCGATCCTAGATTTAATTTTGTATTGGAGATGTTTAATGTGAGTCTGGAAGGAGAGTTTATAGTCTAACCAGACACATAGGTATTTGTAGTTGTCCACATATTCTAAGTCAGAACCGTCCAGAGTAGTGATGCTGGACGGGCGGGCAGATGCGGGCAGTGATCGGTTGAAGAGCATGCATTTAGTTTTACTTGCATTTAACCCGTTGATCCTACTTGAGACGCAGACGTCTCAACTAGGCACCTGGAAATGCAAATGCGCTACGCTAAATGCTAAATGTACTCGTTAAAACTCAAACGTTCATTAAAACACACATACAGGGTATTGAATTAAAGCTACACTCGTTGTGAATCTAGCAAACAAGTCAGATTTTAAAAATGCTTTTCGGCGAAAGCATGAGAAGCTATTATCTGACAGCATGCAACACCCCAATATACCTGAAGGGGACGTAAACAAAATAATTAGCGTAGCCGGCACTACACAAAAACGCAGAAATAAAATATAAAACATTCATTACCTTTGATGATATTCTTTGTTGGCACTCCTATATGTTCCATAAAACATCACAATTGGGTCTTTTTCCCGGTTAAATCCGTCCATGTATGCCCAAAATATACATTTGTATAGCCTGTCTGGTTCAGGAAAAAAGCTATCTTCCAACACGCAACGTCATTTTTTAAAATTATATAAGTTGCCTATATTCTTTGACAAAACACTTCAACCTACTTTTGTAACCCAACTTTAG
Organism: Oncorhynchus mykiss; assembly: GCF_013265735.2. Lineage (NCBI taxonomy): Eukaryota > Metazoa > Chordata > Actinopteri > Salmoniformes > Salmonidae > Oncorhynchus > Oncorhynchus mykiss. Next base: position 48,135,885 of record NC_048587.1, on the reverse strand, counting down.
GTATTTGTAAACGTTAATAAGCGATCAAATTGATCACTGGGCGATCTATATTCAATAGCAGCTACTCAAGAAAACAATGTCCCTTTTTCTCTCCTCCAAAATCGATTGCTGTATGCTGGACGGAATGAAGGATCTATTTGTCATGACACAAAGGATTTTTGTCAATGAAAATGACGTTTTTGGCGACATCGTGTGGAAGCTGTAGGAATTGCATTCTTGGCCCTATTTAATTTGGTGTCCCTTAAACAATACATGCAAGTGGCGCATGGATTTTTTTTTCAGTTTTCAGTGACCAGTTTTTCTTGCGCTTTTCGATGAAACACACGCTCTGTTATAGTCACAGCCGTGATTTAACCAGTTTTAGAAACTTCAGAGTGTTGTCTATCCACACATACTAATCATATGCATATACTATATTCCTGGCATGAGTAGCAGGACGCTGAAATGTTGTGCGATTTTTAACAGAATGTTCGAAAAAGGAAGGGGTAGACTTAAGAGTTAAGAGCAGTTGGACCCTGTGACACCCCCATAGAGACTGCCAGAGTTCCTGACAACAGGCCAGAGGCAGGGTAGAATAGATATAGGTCGTAGTCCAGTCCTGAAGGATCGGCGGGGTTCCGTGCTACGTACCGGCAGTAGAAGGGGTCTGGGTATTGTAGCCCAGGAGTGGCTGATGGCCCTCTTTTAGCTAGCCGGGAGAAAGGGCCTAGAATGGGCTAGCTCCAGGCTAGTTGGTGCTTGCTCCGGGACCGATGTTAGCCAGTACTCGGATAGCAGCTAGCTAGCTGCGAAGATCCAGGTGAAAATGTCCAGAGCTTGCGGTAGGAATCCAGGGATATGGAGAGAAAATATGTCAGCTATGCTCTGGTTTGAGTCGCTTTGTACAAACTGGCGAGAGCTTTCCGAGCTAAAGGTTAGCTGATGACCGCTAGCAGTGGTTAGCTGACTAGTAGCTAGTGAGCTAGCTAGCTTCTGTTGGGGGATTCCGAATACGAGGTGAAAAAAACAGATCCGCACCACATTGGGTGAGGAGGGTTGCAGGAGAGTGTTTTGAAGTTGAGTTTTAGAAAAAATATTTTAAAAGATATGCGCAGAAAAGATTAAAAATATATATACACGGGACAAGACGAGGACAAAAGACGTCTGACTGCTACGCCATCTGCCAAATGTATGACCATATTAAAGACACATATTTCCCTCAGATTACACAGATCCACAAAGAATTCCGAAACAAACCCAATTTTGATAAACTCTCATATCTATTGGGTGAAATACCACATTGTGCCATCACAGCAACCATTTTTGTGACCTGCTGCCACAAGAAAAGGGAAACCAGTGAAGAACAAACACCATTGTACATACAACCCATATTTATGTTTATTTATTTTCCCTTTTGTACTTTAACTTTTTGCACATTGTTTTTTGCACAACACTTTATATTGAAATAAAAGGCCATTTGAAATGTCTTTATTCTTTTGGAACTTCTGTGAGTGTATTGTATACTGTTAATTTCACTCTTGTTTATTATCTATTTCACTTGCTTTGGCAATGTTAACATACAGTATGTTTCCCATGCCAATAAAGCCCTTGAATTGAGCGAGAGAGAGAGAGGTATTCATTTCCTTGGATACGTTAGAATGTGCACTCACTTCAGCCTAAGCAATCTGTTGGCAGATTGTAAAGATAGGAAAGGTTGTCCGAAGCAGGACTGCATCCTCCTAGTTAATTTACTCACAGCTGTCATGACGTTGGCCTGCGGGGTAGGTTTATGACAGTCATAAATACCTCTTCCCCCCTTTTTCCTCTCTACCCTACTGATGTTACATTTGAAAAACCTTTGGTTATTAACATAGAGATTCTGGGAACATCAGAAGGTGGGGGGGAATGAACTATATTCTGGTAATCCGACCAATGGAACATATGCGGTGGTACTTAACCTTTCTGATCTCCCCATCCCGGATCCGGGTTCGTGAATACAGACTCAAGCTCATTACCATAACGCAACGTTAACTATTCATGAAAATCGCAAATGAAATGAAATAAATATGCTAGCTCTCAAGCTTAGCCTTTTGTTAACAACACTGTCATCTCAGATTTTCAAAATATGCTTCTCAACCATTGCAAAACAAGCATTTGTGTAACAGTATTGATGGCTAACGTAGCATTTAGCATTAGCATTCAGCTGGCAACATTTACACAAAAAAACAGAAAAGCATTCAAAAAAATAATTTACCTTTGAAGAACTTCAGATGTTTTCAATGAGGAGACTCTCAGATAGCAAATGTTCAGTTTTTCCTGAAAGATTATTTGTTTAGGACAAATCGCTCCGTTTTCTGCGTCACGTTTAGCTATGAAAAAACCCCTGTATCCAGGATTGTGTAAATCTATCAGCAAGCTCATTAGCATAACACAACGTTAACTATTTATGAAAATCGCAAATGAAATGAAATAAATATGCCATCTCTCAAGCTTAGCCTTTTGTAAACAACACTGTCATCTCAGATTTTCAAAATATGCTTCTCAACCATAGGAAAACAATCATTTGTGTAAAAGTAGCTAGCTAGAGTTAGCATTTCGCGTTAGCATTTAGCGTTAGCATTAGCGTTAGCATCCAGCACGCAACATTAACAAAAACATAAAAGCCTTCAAATAAAATCATTTACCTTTGAAGAACTTCTGATGTTTTCAATGAGGATACTCTCAGTTAGATAGCAGATGCTCAGTTTTTCCAAAAAGATTCCTTGTGTATTAGAAATAGCTCCGTTTTATACATCACATTTGGCTACCAAAAAAAATCCATAAATTCAGTCCTCAAAACGCAAACTTTTTTCCAAATTAACTCCATAATATCGACTGAAAACATGGCAAACGTTGTTTAGAATCAATCCTCAAGGTGTTTTTCACATATCTCTTCATTGATACATCGTTCTTGGACACATGCTTTCTCTCCTGAATCCCAGGAGAAAATGCCTGCACCTGAAGATTACGCACAAATTTAGACAAAGGACACCGGGCGGACCTCTGGAAAATGTAGTCTCTTATGGCCAATCTTCCAATGATATGCCTACAAATACGTCACAATGCTGCTAAGACCTTGGGCGAACGACAGAAAGTGTAGGCTCATTCCTTGCGCAATCACAGCCATATAAGGAGAGAATGGAAAACAGAGCTTCAGAAATTCTGCTAATTCCTGGGTGATGCATCATCTTGGTTTCGCCTGTAGAATGAGTTCTGGGGCACTTACAGACAAAATCTTTGCAGATTCTGAAACTTCAGAGTGTTTTCTTTCCAAAACTGTCAAGAATATGCATAGTCGAGCATCTTTTCGTGACAAAATATCGCGCTTAAAACGGGAACGTTTTTTATCCAAAAATGAAATAGCGCCCCTAGAGCTCTAAGAGGTTAATGAATATGATGTCAGTTCGGTTGTCATCTGAGACATTCTCATCAATGATAAGATGACATAAACTCTACAGTGGAAAGTCTACACATCAGAGTAATCGGATTCACATGGAATTGTTGTTCAATTTAAATGTTTGAATATGGAATTATTTGTGATGGGATGAAATGTGATTTTAGCTTCTAAAATGTGAGATCTGGGTTTTCATAAGGTAGGGCTCTGCTCAATCAGTGGCCCGCCCCTGTGAAGGGACATGGGCTATAAAACTTTTCAAACATGCCCACCTCTCCCTTCCTATATAAAGCCTTGACGACAATATAACCATCTGTTCCGAGAATTTGAGGACGACGGTCCGATGTCAGAATGGTTCAGATGATGACTACAGAACGAAGCCAACATCAGCGTGAGCTTTGGTTGCAAATTGTATGAACTTTGAACTCTTATTCACTACAGAAGTGATACCTCCTAGCTGTTGAGTTAGCAACATCAGCTGCAAATGCAGGATAGGAAGGAACAGACAGAGTATCCCGTCTACCACACAATGACGTTACTACAACGTATCCAATCGACCAGCAGAGACATTCTTCAAAGGACTCGGTTGGGCAACATGGCCTTCCATCTACCACCAACCTACTGAAGCGTAGCTCAGAGTAAATATTTATTGCATTTTCCTTTTCCAAATGGGCGGTAATTTAGAATGCATAAGATACTGTATTTACGATAGCACAGCTTCGCCCTTTGTACCTCAGTCTTCCACTCAAACCCAGCCCCCTTTCTTTTGTGTAACGTTTTCCTTTATGACGTAATTTGTAATCAAGTTATGATTAATTATGTGTATGTGTAATTCTGTGTGATTAGTTAGGTATTTAGTAAATAAATAATTAAATCCAATTTTGTATTGCTGATTCAACTTGTTAGCCAAGGTTCGTGAAGATAACCAAGAATTTACAACTTTCAGATGAGACTGAATTAAGGTGACGATTAATATTGACTGCTATTGATGTAAAATATTACTAGGTCTTTAAGAGTTTATTCAGAAGATAACAGCTCTATAAATATTATTTTGTGGTGCCACGACTATTTACATGATTAGCTCAATCAGGTAATATTAATTACGGATAAATTATTTTATAGAATAGCATGTCATATCGCATAATCCGGCATAGCCAAAGACACAACACAGCCAATACGAGTTGTTTTCCCAATGGCTATAAAACCAAAACTAAGTACAAGATTTTGAATAACATTGCACCAACAAAGTAGCAATTTCTTCATCCATTGTCTCTTACAAGTTTAAAGCTGCACATTTGCAGTCACACTTTTCCTGCCCTTTGAAGAGTACCATTCACTCACAGTCAGCATGTAAAACCAATAGCCGCACCATCCTATACTCCATTTTACATCCACCAGACACAACAAGTGTGGCCTGAATCTTTACCTCCGACCCAGACATCCACCACCCTTTTACAGCTCACAATGGGTCAGCCCAGTGAATGAAGCTGCCAGGAGCCCACAGCGGCTCGGGCTACAGCTGGGTAGAGGGTCTCCCCAGGCAGCCATTGTGATGGTAAGCGAGGTCTGAATGGACAAGCAGGAGACATAAAACAGAGGAACAGATAAGGTGGAGGAGACGAGAGGTATAGAGGGAGACGAGACAACAAACAACCACTTCAGAGATAGATCAGATAGGTTGGATAGTTCCCCTGACCACTGACCTAAGGGTTCTCTGCTCGTGGTTTTTGAGGTTGTTGAAGTGATCTGGGTTGAGGTAAATACAAGTTTATTACAATGTTTTGGACGGTTTGTTTAAAAACAGAGACAGAAAGAGTATGCCTGCTATTTAAGCTGTACTGAGACACAAAGGCAATAAACAAAGAGATTTAAGGCATCAGGAAGTAAAGAGTTAAAACCTGCTCTATAATCCTAAACCATTAAACCACTCAGAGAATTGTGACGTCAGTGAGATAATCAGTAAAATAATCAGGTGTGTGTATGTGGGGTTGGGGGTGGAGAGGGGCATGTGTGTGTACCAATGACTGTCTATACATATGAATGGACAAAGCCATCAATCACATAACACCATTCAGTCCTGTATGAAAACTCTGCATTGAAGCCAAATGAAGTCGTTGAGATTGCTTCTCATGGAGACATAACATGTGTAGTTTGAGCTACTCTAGGAACAATAAACTAACATGGTCCAAGCACATCAAGACAGTCGTGAAGAGGGCGCGACAAAACCTATTCCCCCTCAGGAGACTGAAAAGATTTGGCATGGGTCCTCAGATCCTCAAAAGGGTTTACAGCTGCACCATCGAGAGCATCCTGACGGGTTGCATCACTGTCTGGTATGGCAACTGCTCAGCCTCTGACTGCAAGGCACTACAGAGGGTAGTGTGTACGGCGCAGAACATCAACGGGGCCAAGCTTTCTGCCATCCAGGACCTCTATACCAGGCAGAGGAAGGCCCTAAAAAATGACTCCAGCCACCCTAGTCATAGATTGTTCTTTCTGCTACCGCACGGCAAGCGGTCCCAGAGTGCCAAGTCTAGGTCCAAGAGGCTTCTAAACAGCTTCTACCCCCAAGCCATAAGACTTCTGAACAGCTAATCAAATGGCCACCCAGACTATTGGCCACCCGAATGTACATAATTACCTCAATTACCGTGACACTGGTGCCCCCGCACATTGACTGAACCGGTACCCCCTGTATATAGCCCCACTATTGTTATTTACTGCTGTGCCTTAATTATTTGTTTTTCCTATCTCTTACTTTTATTTTGAGGCATTTTCTTAAAACTGCATTGTTGGTTAAGGGCTTGTAAGTAAGCATTTCATTGTAAGGTATACCTGTTGTATTCGGCGAATGTGCCAAATTCAATTTGATTTGATTTAAAGTGACGTTGCAGGCTATCTCAGTGCGGTCCCCTCTTATTGAGTAACTCACGGGGTGCTGTTTTGTTAGACTTCCGTGTGGCTTTTGACAAGCCTCTCCCACATAATCCAGGTAGAATCAGGTATTCCCCATGGCAGCTGTCTAGGCCCCTTACTTTTTTCAATCTTTACTAATGACATGCCACTGACTTTGAGTAAAGCCAGTGTGTCTATGTATGTGGATGACTCAACACTATACACGTCAGCTACTACAGCGACTGAAATGAATGCAACACTTAACAGAGGGCTGCAGTTAGTTTCAGAATGGGTGGCAAGGAATAAGTTAGTGCTAAATATTTCAAAAACTAAAAGCGTTGTATTTGGGACAAGTCATTCACTTACCCCTAAACCTCAACTAAATATTGTAATGAAACATTTGGAAATTGAGCATTTGGAAGTTGAGGTGACTAAACTCCTGGGAGTAACCTTGGATTGTAAACTGTCATGGTCAATAACAGATTGATACAACAGTAGCTAAGATGGGGAGAGAAGTCTGAGCACACAGCTCAGACACCCATGCATACAGTGGCTTGCAAAAGTATTCACCCCCAGGCCTCCCGGGTGGCGCAGTGGTTAAGGGCTGTGCCACTAGAGTCTCTGGGTTCGCGCCCAGGCTCTGTCGTAACCGGCCGCGACCGGGAGGTCCGTGGGGCGACGCACAATTGGCATAGCGTCGTCCGGGTTAGGGAGGGATTAGCCGGTAGGGATATCCTTGTCTCATCGCGCACCAGCGATTCCTGTGGCGGGCCGGGCGCAGTGCACACTAACCAAGGTTGCCAAGTGTATGGTGTTTCCTCCGACAAATTGGTGTGGCTGGCTTCCGGGTTGGATGTGCGCTGTGTTAAGAAGCAGTGCGACTTGGTTGGGTTGTGTATCGGAGGACGCATGACTTTCAACCTTCGGCTCTCCTGAGCCCGTACTGGAGTTGTAGCGTTGAGACAATATAGTAGCTACTAACAATTGGATACCACGAAATTGGGGAGAAAAAAGGGCATAACGTTTTAAGAAAAACTAAATAAAATATTCACCCCCCTTGGCATTTTTCCTATTTTGTTGCCTTACAATCTGGAATTAAAATGGATATATTGGGGGTTTGTATCTTTTGATTTACACAACATGCCTACCACTTTGAAGATGCAAAATATTTTTTATTGTGAAACAAACAAGAAATAAGACATAAAACAGTAAACTTGAGCATGCATAAACATTCATGGCACATCTAGCCACTGGGATTTGTGCCCATTCTTCAAGTCAAAACTGCTCCAGCTCCTTCAAGTTGGATGGGTTCCGCTGGTGTACAGCAATCTTTAAGTCATACCACAGATTCTCAATTGGATTGAGGTCTGGGCTTCGACTAGGCCATTCCAAGACATTTAAATGTTTCCCCTTAAACCACTCAAGTGTTGCTTTAGCAGTATGCTTAGGATCATTGTCCTGCTAGAAGGTGAACCTCCATCCCAGTCTCAAATCTCTGGAAGACTGAAACAGGTTTCCCTCAAGAATTTCCCTGTATTTAGCGCCATCCATCATTCCTTCAATTCTGACCAGTTTCTCAGTCCCTGCCAATGAAAAACACCCCAACTGCATGATGCTGCCATCACCATGCTTCACTGTGGGTGAAGTGGTCTGCCTACCCATGTGAGAGATGCAGACTCGGTCTCAACCTTTAAGTCTTTACTGAAGACTCATCTCTTCAGTAGGTCATATGATTGAGTGTAGTCTGGCCCAGGAGTGGGAAGGTGAACGGAAAGGCTCTGGAGCAACGAACCGCCCTTGCTGTCTCTGCCTGGCCGGTTCCCCTCTTTCCACTGGGATTCTCTGCCTCTAACCCTATTACAGGGGCTGAGTCACTGGCTTACTGGTGCTCTTCCATGCCGTCCCTAGGAGGGGTGTGTCACTTGAGTGGGTTGAGTCACTGACGTGGTCTTCCTGTCTGGGTTGGCACCCCCCCTTGGGTTGTGCCGTGGCAGAGATCTTTGTGGGCTATACTCAGCCATGTGCCACAGTGCTCCTGACCCCTCCTGTCTCAGCCTCCAGTACTTATGCTGCAGTCGTTTATGTGTCGGGGGGCTAGGATCAGTCTGTTATATCTGGAGTATTTCTCCTGTCTTACCAGGTGTCCTGTCTGAATTTAAGTATGCTCTCTCTAATTCTCTCTTTCTTTCTTTCGCTCTCTTGGAGGACCTGAGCCATAGGACCATGCCTCTGGACTACCTGGCATGATGACTCCTTGCTGTCCCCAGTCCACCTGGCCGTGCTGCTGCTCCAGTTTCAATTGTTCTGCCTGCGGCTATGGAACCCTGACCTGTTCATCGGACATGCTACCTGTCCCGGACCTGCTGTTTTCAACTCTCTAGAGACAGCAGGAGCGGTAGAGATACTCTCAAAGATTGGCTATGAAAAGCCAACTGACATTTACTCCTGAGGTACTGACTTGTTGCACCCTCGACAACTACTGTGATTATTATTATTTGACCATGCTGGTCATTTATGAACATTTGAACATCTTGGCCATGTTCTGTTATAATCTCCACCCGGCACAGCCAGTCGAGGACTGGCCACCCCCCATAGCCTGGTTCCTCTCTAGGTTTCTTCCTAGGGCATTTTTTAATAGCCACCATGCTTCTACACCTGCATTGCTTGCTGCTTGGTGTTTTAGGCTGGGTTTCTGCACAGCACCTTGATATATCAGCTGATGTAAGAAGGACTATATAAATACATTTGATTTGATTTGTGGGGATGATTGATGTTCTCGGGGTGATGAGAGGTGTTGGGTTTGTGCCAGACATAGTATTTTCCTTGATGGCCAAAAAGCTCAATTTTAGTCTCATCTGACCAGAGTACCTTCTTCCATATGTTTGGGGATTCTCCCACATGCCTTTGGGCGAACACCAAACGTGTTTGCTTATTTTTTTCTTTAACCTTTTCACACGTACTAACACACAGGTCACCCGACCCACTGGCTCCAGGTCATCTATAAGTAGATGGTAGGTAAAGCTTTGCCTTATCTCAGCTCACTAGTCACCCAATCTACCTACCTCATCCCATATAGTTTTATTTACTTTGCTGCTCTTTTGCACACCAGTATCACTACTTACACACCATCATCTGCTCATCATCATCTGCTCATCTATCACTCCGGTGTTCATCTGCTAAATTGTAATTACTTTGCTACTATGGCCTATTTATTGCCTTACCTCCTCATGTCATTTGCCCACACTGTATATATACTTTTTTTCTATTGTGTTATTGACTGTACGCTTGTTTATTCCATGTGTAACTCTGTGTTGTTGTTTCTGTCGTACTGCTTTGCTTTATCTTGGCCAGGTCGGTAGTTGTAAATGAGACCTTGTTCTCAACTACCTGGTTAAATAAAGGTGATTACATTTTTTTTTAACAATGTTATATGATATATTGTTTTATATTTTGTTTACATGTAATATAAGTACCAAAATGTGTTTGGACCCCAGGAAGAGTAGCTGCTGCCTTAGCAGGAACTAATGGGGGCCCCTAATAAATACAAACATTTTGAAGGCCAACGAGGGTACTGCAGGCTGCCATTGGCAATTAAACTTGTTCTGTGTACGATTTTAAAATATTCGGTTCATGGACATACTGGGCATCTGGTGTATTAGAAACAATTATCGGTACCATGATTGTCTTCCATTTTTGGTTTTTATTAACACTAAGATTGACCATGAAGATTGCACATTTCCGTTCCCTATAATGGAGGAACGGCGCCGACAGAGATGGCCGCCTCACTTCGCGTTCCTAGGAAACTATGCAGTTTTTTGTTTTTTTTACGTGTTTTTTCTTACATTGGTACCCCAGGTCATCTTAGGTTTCATTACATACAGTCGAGAAGAACTACTGAACATAAGAGCAGCGTCAACTCACCATCAGTACGACCAAGAATATGACTTTCGCAATGCGGATCCTGTGTTCTGCCTTTCACCCAGGACAACGGAATGGATCCCAGCCGGCGACCCAAAAAAAAGACTTCGTAAAAGGGGGAAACGAAGCGGTCTTCTGGTCAGACTCCGGAGACGGGCACATCGTGCACCACTCCCTAGCATTCTTCTCGCCAATGTCCAGTCTCTTGACAACAAGGTTGATGAAATCCGAGCAAGGGTAGCATTCCAGAGGGACATCAGAGACTGTAACGTTCTTTGCTTCACGGAAACATGGCTCACTGGAGAGACGCTATCGGAGTCGGTGCAGCCAGCTGGTTTCTCCACGCATCGCACCGACCGAAACAAACATCTTTCTGGTAAGAAGAGGGGCGGGGGCGTATGCTTCATGGTTAACGTGACGTGGTGTGGCCACAACAACATACAGGAACTCAAGTCCTTCTGTTCACCTGATTTAGAATTCCTCACAATCAAATGTCGACCGCATTATCTACCAAGGGAATTCTCTTAGATTATAATCACAGCCGTATATATTCCCCCCCAAGCAGACACATCGATGGCTCTGAACAAACTTTATTTGACTCTTTGCAAACTGGAATACATATATCCGGAGGCTGCATTCATTGTAGCTGGGGATTTTTACAAGGCTAATCTGAAAACAAGACTCCCTAAATTGTATCAGCATATCGATTGCGCAACCAGGGCTGGAAAAACCTTGGATCATTGCTATTCTAACTTCCGCGACACATATAAGGCCTGCCCCACTCTCCTTTCGGAAAAGCTGACCACGACTCCATTTTGTTGATCCCTGCCTACAGACAGAAACTAAAGCAAGAAGCTCCCGCGCTGAGGTCTGTTCAACGCTGGTCCGACCAATCTGATTCCACACTACAAGACTGCGTCCATCACGTGGACTGGGATATGTTTCGTATTGCGTCAGACAACAACATTGACGAATACACTGATTCGGTGATAGAGTTCATTAGAAAGTGCGTTGAAGATGTCGTTCCCATAGCAACAATTAAAACATTCCCAAACCAGAAACCGTGGATTGATGGCAGCATTCGCGTGAAACTGAAAGCGCGAACCACTGCTTTTAATCAGGGCAAGGTGACCGGAAACATGACCGAATACAAACAGTTTAACTATTCCCGCCGCAAGGCAATCAAACAAGCTAAGCGTCAGTATAGAGACAAAGTAGAATCTCAATTCAACGGCTCAGACACAAGAGGTATGTGTCAGGGTCTACAGTCAATCACGGATTACAAAAAGAAAACCAGCCCCGTCACGGACCAGGATGTCTTGCTCCCAGGCAGACGAAATAACTTTTTTGCCCGCTTTGAGGACAATACAGTACCACTGACACGGCCCGCAACTAAAACATGCGGACTCTCCTTCACTGCAGCCGACGTGAGGAAAACATTTAAACATGTCAACCCTCGCAAGGCTGCAGGCCCAGACGGCATCCCCAGCCACGCCCTCAGAGCATGCGCAGACCAGCTGGCTGGTGTGTTTACGGACATATTCAATCAATCCCTATCCCAGTCTGCTGTTCCCACATGCTTCAAGAGGGCCACCATTGTTTCTGTTCCCAAGAAAGCTAAGGTAACTAAGCTAAATGACTACCGCCCCGTAGCACTCACTTCCGTCATCATGAAGTGCTTTGAGAGACTAGTCAAGGACCATATCACCTCCACCCTACCTGACACCCTAGACCCACTCCAATTTGCTTACCGCCCAAATAGGTCCACAGACGATGCAATCTCAACCACACTGCACACTGCCCTAACCCATCTGTACAAGAGGAATACCTATGTGAGAATGCTGTTCATCGACTACAGCTCGGCATTTAACACCATAGTGCCGTCCAAGCTCGTCATCAAGCTAGAGACCCTGGGTCTCGACCCCGCCCTGTGCAACTGGGTACTGGACTTCCTGACGGGCCGCCCCCAGGTGGTGAGGGTAGGCAACAACATCTCCACCCCGCTGATTCTCAACACTGGGGCCCCACAAGGGTGCGTTCTGAGCCCTCTCCTGTACTCCCTGTTCACCCACGACTGCGTGGCCACGCACGCCTCCAACTCAATCATCAAGTTTGCGGACGACACAACAGTGGCAGGCTTGATTACCAACAACGACGAGACGGCCTACAGGGAGGAGGTGAGGGCCCTCGGAGTGTGGTGTCAGGAAAATAACCTCACACTCAACGTCGACAAAACTAAGGAGATGATTGTGGACTTCAGGAAACAGCAGAGGGAGCACCCCCCTATCCACATCGATGGAACAGTAGTGGAGAGGGTAGTAAGTTTTAAGTTCCTCGGCGTACACATCACAGACAAACTGAATTTGTCCACCCACACAGACAGCATCGTGAAGAAGGCGCAGCAGCGCCTCTTCAACCTCAGGAGGCTGAAGAAATTTGGCTTGTCACCAAAAGCACTCACAAACTTCTACAGATGCACAATCGAGAGCATCCTGTCGGGCTGTATCACCGCCTGGTACTGCAACTGCTCCGCCCACAACAGTAAGGCTCTCCAGAGGGTAGTGAGGTCTGCACAACGCATCACCGGGGGCAAACTACCTGCCCTCCAGGACACCTACACCACCCGATGTCACAGGAAGGCCATAAATATCATCAAGGACAACAACCACCCGAGCCACTGCTTGGTCACCCCGCTATCATCCAGAAGGCGAGGTCCGTACAGGTGCATCAAAGCTGGGACCGAGAGACTGAAAAACAACTTCTATCTCAAGGCCATCAGACTGTTAAACAGCCACCACAAACATTGAGTGGCTGCTGCCAAAACACTGACTTAACTCCAGCCACTTTAATAATGGGAATTGATGGGAAATTATGTAAAATATATCACTAGCCACTTTAAACAATGCTACCTAATATAATGTTTACATACCCTACATTATTAATCTCATATGTATACGTATATACACTGTACTTGTAAGGGTCTTCTTGTGGTGAAGTAGAGGCGGACCAAAAAGCAGCGTGATTATATTGATTCATGTTTAATAACAAAAAAAGGATAAACACGAACACTACAAATCAACAAACGTGGAAAACCAAAAACAGCCCTGTCTGGTGCAAAACACAGAGACAGGAACAATCACCCACAAACACACAGTGAAACCCAGGCTACCTAAATATGATTCTCAATCAGAGACAACTAATGACACCTGCCTCTGATTGAGAACCATACTAGGCCGAAACATAGAAATACCCAAAACATAGAAAATCAAAGACTGCCCACCCAACTCACGCCCTGACCATACTAAATAAATACAAAACAAAGGAAATAAAGGTCAGAACGTGACAGTACCCAACCCCCAAAGGTGCGGACTCCGGCCGCAAAACCTTAACCTATAGGGGAGGGTCTGGGTGGGCGTCTGTCCGCGGTGGCGGCTCTGGTGCTGGACGTGGCCCCCACTTCACCATAGTCTTAGTCTGACTTATTGTCCGCTTCCGTGGCCTCCTAACCACGGCGACCCTTCTCAATGGACAGAGGGGCAGCTCGGGACAGAGAGGCGGCAGCTCGGGACAGAGGGGCGGCTGCTCGGGACAGAGGGGCTCTGGCGCCTATGGGCTGAGGGGCTCTGGCGCCTCTGGGCTGAGGGGCTCTGGCGCCTCTGGGCTGAGGGGCTCTGGCGCCTCTGGGCTGAGGGGCTCTGGCGCCTCTGGGCTGACTGGCGGCCCCTGGCAGACTGGCGGCACTGGCGGCCCCTGGCTGACTGGCGGCACTGGCGGCCCCTGGCTGACTGGCGGCACTGGCGGACCCTGGCTGACTGGCGGCACTGGCGGCCCCTGGCTGACTGGCGGCACTGGCGGCCCCTGGCTGACTGCCGGCACTGGCGGCCCCTGGCTGACTGGCGGCACTGGCGGCCCCTGGCTGACTGGCGGCCCCTGGCAGACTGGCGACACTGGCGGCTCCTTGCAGACTGGCGGCGCTTGGCAGACTGGCGGCACTGGCGGCGCTGGGCAGACGGGTGGCTCAGGCGGCGCTGGGCAGACGGGTAGCTCAGATGGCGCTGGGCAGACGGGAAGCTCCGGCAATGCTGGAGAGGAAGGCTCTGGCAGCGCTGGACTGAGTAGCTCTGGTGCCTCTGGAATGAGGGGCGGGAGCTCTGGTAGCGCCGAAGAGGCGGGAGACTCCGGCTGCGCTGGAGAGGAGGAAGGCTCTGGCAGCGCTGGAGAGGCGGGAGACTCCGACAGCGCTGGAGAGGAGGAAGGCTCCGGCAACGCTGGACAGGCGGGAGCCTCTGTAAAGATGACCCGGAGAGACAGCCTGGTGCGGGGGGCTGCCACTGGAGGGCTGGTGCGTGGAGGTGGTGACGGATAGACCGGACCGTGCAGGCGCACTGGAGCTCTTGAGCACCGAGCCTGCCCAACCTTACCCGGTTGAATGGTCCCGGTCGCCCTGCCAGTGCGGCGAGGTGGAATAGCCCGCACTGGGCTATGCAGGCGAACCGGGGACACCGTGCGCAAGGCTGGTGCCATGTAAGCCGGCCCAAGGAGACGCACTGGAGACCAGATGCGTAGAGCCGGCTTCATGGCACTTGGCTCGATGCCCACTCTAGCCCGGCCGATACGCGGAGCTGGAATGTACCGCACCGGGCTATGCACCCGCACTGGGGACACTGTGCGCTTCACAGCATAACACGGTGCCTGCCTCTCCAGCCCCCCGGTAAGCACAGGAAGTTGGCGCAGGTCTCCTACCTGGCTTCACCACACTTCCTGTGTGCCCCCCCCAATACATTTTTGGGGCTGACTCTCGGGCTTCCATCCACGCCGCCGTGCTGCCTCCTCATACCAGCGCCTCTCCGCCTTCGCCGCCTCCAGCTCTTCTTTGGGGCGGCGATATTCTCCAGGCTGTGCCCAGGGTCCTTTACCATCCAACTCATCCTCCCATGTCCATTCCTCCAAATAGTGCAGCCTCTCCCACTGCTGCTGCTGCTGCTCCTGCTGCTGCTGCTTCTGTTGCTTCTCCTGCTGCTGCTTTTGCTGTTGCCCGTTACCACGCCGCTTGGTCCTGTTGTGGTGGGTGATTCTGTAACGGTTTTCTTCATCTGAAGGAGAGGCGGACCAAAATGCAGCGTGGTGGTATTGATTCATGTTTAATAAAAAAAGATAAACACTAACACTACAAAACAATAAACGTGGAAAACCAAAAACAGCACTATCTGGTGCAAAACACAGAGACAGGAACAATCACCCACAAACACACAGTGAAACCCAGGCTACCTAAGTAGCCTCAATCAGAGACAACTAATGACACCTGCCTCTGATTGAGAACCATACTAGGCCAAAACATAGAAAATCAAACATAGACTGCCCACCCAACTCACGCCCTGACCATACTAAATAAATACAACACAAAGGAAATAAAGGTCAGAACGTGACAGTACTCTATATCATCTACTGCATCTTTATGTAATACATGTATCACTAGCCACTTTAACTATGCCACTTTGTTTACATACTCATCTCATATGTATATACTGCACTCAATACCATCTACTGTATCTTGCCTATGCCGCTCTCTACCATCACTCATTCATATATCTTTATGTACATATTCTTTATCCCCTTACACTTTACTAAGGTAGTAGTTTTGGAATTGTTAGCTAGATTACTTGTTGGTTATTACTGCATTGTCAGAAGTAGAAGCACAAGCATTTCGCTACACTCGCATTAACATCTGCTAACCATGTGTATGTGACAAACAAAATTTGATTTGATTTGATTTGATTTGTTTCCTGCTAACATTGCCTGCAGTACCACTGTCAGCCTTGAACTTCCGTGGCGTCTATGAAAGGGGGCAGTCGTTCTCCCCTGGTATGGTCACAGCAACAGACTCCTCCTTTCCTCCTTTCCACAGCTGTTCCCCTTTCTCCGAGTACTGCTTAAGTACTGCTTCAGTACTGCTTCAACACAAAATTACACATTTTCACCACTGTCCTACTCTCCTCTGGCACACACTAGTGTACTACTCTCCTCTGGCACACAGTGAACCCTCAACACACACACACACACACACACACACACATATTTACCATAAGTCAGATCCAAATCTCTCTGTATCTCGCTGTACCCTTTATTTTCTCTCTTCTCTCTTGACTCTGGGGGCTGTAGGGGTCTTTGTCTCTGGGGGGCTGTAGGGGTCTTTGTCTCTGGGGGCTGTAGGGGTCTTTGTCTCTGGGGGCTGTAGGGTCTTTGTCTCTGAGGGCTGTAGGGGTCTTTGTCTCTGGGTGCTGTAGAGGTCTTTGTCTCTGGGGGCTGTAGGGGTCTTTGTCTCTGGGGGCTGTAGGGGTCTTTGTCTCTGGGGGCTGTAGGGGTCTTTGTCTCTGGGGGTTGTAGGGGTTATGTCTCTGCAGACTCTAGGAATCTTTGTCTCGGGGGGCTGTAGGGTCTTTGTCTCTGGGGGCTTTAGGGGCCTTTGTCTCTGGGGGCTGCAGGGGTCTTTGTCTCTGGGGGCTGTGGGAGTCTTTGTCTCTGGGGGTTGTAGGGGTCTTTGTCTCTGGGGGTTGTAGGGGTTATGTCTCTGTAGACTCTAGGAATCTTTGTCTCGGGGGGCTGTAGGGTCTTTGTCTCTGGGGGCTGTAGGGGCCTTTGTCTCTGGGGGCTGCAGGGGTCTTTGTCTCTGGGGGCTGTGGGAGTCTTTGTCTCTGGGGGTTGTAGGGGTCTTTGTCTCTGGGGGTTGTAGGGGTTATGTCTCTGCAGGCTATAGGAGTCTTTGTCTCTGGGGGTTGTAGGGTCTTTGTCTCTGGGGGCTGTAGGGGTCTTTGTCTCTGAGGGCTGTAGTGGCCTTTGTCTCTGGGGGCTGTGGGAGTCTTTGTTTCTGGGGGCTGTAGTGGCCTTTGTCTCTGGGGGCTGTGGGAGTCTTTGTCACTGGGTGCTATAGGAGTCTTTGTCTCTTGGGGTTGTAGGGTCTTTGTCTCTGGGGGTTGTAGGAATCTTTGTATCTGGGGGCTGTAGGGTCTTTGTCTCTGGGGGTTGTAGGGGTTATGTCTCTGCAGGCTCTAGGAATCTTTGTCTCTGGGGGTTGTAGGAATCTTTGGACCAGGATGTCTTGCTCCCAGGCAGACTAAATAACTTTTTTGCCCGCTTTGAGGACAATACAGTGCCACTGACTCGGCCCGCAACTAAAACATGCGGACTCTCCTTCACTGCAGCCGACGTGAGGAAAACATTTAAACATGTCAACCCTCGCAAGGCTGCAGGCCCAGACGGCATCCCCAGCCACGCCCTCAGAGCATGCGCAGACCAGCTGGCTGGTGTGTTTACGGACATATTCAATCAATCCCTATCCCAGTCTGCTGTTCCCACATGCTTCAAGAGGGCCACCATTGTTTCTGTTCCCAAGAAAGCTAAGGTAACTAAGCTAAATGACTACCGCCCCGTAGCACTCACTTCCGTCATCATGAAGTGCTTTGAGAGACTAGTCAAGGACCATATCACCTCCACCCTACCTGACATCCTAGACCCACTCCAATTTGCTTACCGCCCAAATAGGTCCACAGACGATGCAATCTCAACCACACTGCACACTGCCCTAACCCATCTGTACAAGAGGAATACCTATGTGAGAATGCTGTTCATCGACTACAGCTCGGCATTTAACACCATAGTGCCGTCCAAGCTCGTCATCAAGCTAGAGACCCTGGGTCTCGACCCCGCCCTGTGCAACTGGGTACTGGACTTCCTGACGGGCCGCCCCCAGGTGGTGAGGGTAGGCAACAACATCTCCACCCCGCTGATTCTCAACACTGGGGCCCCACAAGGGTGCGTTCTGAGCCCTCTCCTGTACTCCCTGTTCACCCACGACTGCGTGGCCACGCACGCCTCCAACTCAATCATCAAGTTTGCGGACGACACAACAGTGGTAGGCTTGATTACCAACAACGACGAGACGGCCTACAGGGAGGAGGTGAGGGCCCTCGGAGTGTGGTGTCAGGAAAATAACCTCACACTCAACGTCGACAAAACTAAGGAGATGATTGTGGACTTCAGGAAACAGCAGAGGGAGCACCCCCCTATCCACATCGATGGAACAGTAGTGGAGAGGGTAGTAAGTTTTAAGTTCCTCGGCGTACACATCACAGACAAACTGAATTTGTCCACCCACACAGACAGCATCGTGAAGAAGGCGCAGCAGCGCCTCTTCAACCTCAGGAGGCTGAAGAAATTCGGCTTGTCACCAAAAGCACTCACAAACTTCTACAGATGCACAATCGAGAGCATCCTGTCGGGCTGTATCACCGCCTGGTACTGCAACTGCTCCGCCCACAACAGTAAGGCTCTCCAGAGGGTAGTGAGGTCTGCACAACGCATCACTGGGGGCAAACTACCTGCCCTCCAGGACACCTACACCACCCGATGTCACAGGAAGGCCATAAATATCATCAAGGACAACAACCACCCGAGCCACTGCCTGTTCACCCCGCTATCATCCAGAAGGCGAGGTCCGTACAGGTGCATCAAAGCTGGGACCGAGAGACTGAAAAACAACTTCTATCTCAAGGCCATCAGACTGTTAAACAGCCACCACAAACATTGAGTGGCTGCTGCCAAAACACTGACTTAACTCCAGCCACTTTAATAATGGGAATTGATGGGAAATTATGTAAAATATATCACTAGCCACTTTAAACAATGCTACCTAATATAATGTTTACATACCCTACATTATTAATCTCATATGTATACGTATATACACTGTACTTGTAAGGGTCTTCTTGTGGTGAAGTAGAGGCGGACCAAAAAGCAGCGTGATTATATTGATTCATGTTTAATAACAAAAAAAGGATAAACACGAACACTACAAATCAACAAACGTGGAAAACCAAAAACAGCCCTGTCTGGTGCAAAACACAGAGACAGGAACAATCACCCACAAACACACAGTGAAACCCAGGCTACCTAAGTATGATTCTCAATCAGAGACAACTAATGACACCTGCCTCTGATTGAGAACCATACTAGGCCGAAACATAGAAATACCCAAAACATAGAAAATCAAAGACTGCCCACCCAACTCACGCCCTGACCATACTAAATAAATACAAAACAAAGGAAATAAAGGTCAGAACGTGACAGTACCCAACCCCCAAAGGTGCGGACTCCGGCCGCAAAACCTTAACCTATAGGGGAGGGTCTGGGTGGGCGTCTGTCCGCGGTGGCAGCTCTGGTGCTGGACGTGGCCCCCACTTCACCATAGTCTTAGTCTGACTTATTGTCCGCTTCCGTGGCCTCCTAACCACGGCGACCCTTCTCAATGGACAGAGGGGCAGCTCGGGACAGAGAGGCAGCAGCTCGGGACAGAGGGGCGGCTGCTCGGGACAGAGGGGCTCTGGCGCCTATGGGCTGAGGGGCTCTGGCGCCTCTGGGCTGAGGGGCTCTGGCGCCTCTGGGCTGAGGGGCTCTGGCGCCTCTGGGCTGAGGGGCTCTGGCGCCTCTGGGCTGACTGGCGGCCCCTGGCTGACTGGCGGCACTGGCGGCCCCTGGCTGACTGGCGGCACTGGCGGCCCCTGGCTGACTGGCGGCACTGGCGGACCCTGGCTGACTGGCGGCACTGGCGGCCCCTGGCTGACTGGCGGCACTGGCGGCCCCTGGCTGACTGCCGGCACTGGCGGCCCCTGGCTGACTGGCGGCACTGGCGGCCCCTGGCTGACTGGCGGCCCCTGGCAGACTGGCGACACTGGCGGCTCCTTGCAGACTGGCGGCGCTTGGCAGACTGGCGGCACTGGCGGCGCTGGGCAGACGGGTGGCTCAGGCGGCGCTGGGCAGACGGGTGGCTCAGGCGGCGCTGGGCAGACGGGTAGCTCAGATGGCGCTGGGCAGACGGGAAGCTCCGGCAATGCTGGAGAGGAAGGCTCTGGCAGCGCTGGACTGAGTAGCTCTGGTGCCTCTGGAATGAGGGGCGGGAGCTCTGGTAGCGCCGAAGAGGCGGGAGACTCCGGCTGCGCTGGAGAGGAGGAAGGCTCTGGCAGCGCTGGAGAGGCGGGAGACTCCGACAGCGCTGGAGAGGAGGAAGGCTCCGGCAACGCTGGACAGGCGGGAGCCTCTGTAAAGATGACCCGGAGAGACAGCCTGGTGCGGGGGGCTGCCACTGGAGGGCTGGTGCGTGGAGGTGGTGACGGATAGACCGGACCGTGCAGGCGCACTGGAGCTCTTGAGCACCGAGCCTGCCCAACCTTACCCGGTTGAATGGTCCCGGTCGCCCTGCCAGTGCGGTGAGGTGGAATAGCCCGCACTGGGCTAGGCAGGCGAACCGGGGACACCGTGCGCAAGGCTGGTGCCATGTAAGCCGGCCCAAGGAGACGCACTGGAGACCAGATGCGTAGAGCCGGCTTCATGGCACTTGGCTCGATGCCCACTCTAGCCCGGCCGATTCGCGGAGCTGGAATGTACCGCACCGGGCTATGCACCCGCACTGGGGACACTGTGCGCTTCACAGCATAACACGGTGCCTGCCTCTCCAGCCCCCCGGTAAGCACAGGAAGTTGGCGCAGGTCTCCTACCTGGCTTCACCACACTTCCTGTGTGCCCCCCCCAATACATTTTTGGGGCTGACTCTCGGGCTTCCATCCACGCCGCCGTGCTGCCTCCTCATACCAGCGCCTCTCCGCCTTCGCCGCCTCCAGCTCTTCTTTGGGGCGGCGATATTCTCCAGGCTGTGCCCAGGGTCCTTTACCATCCAACTCATCCTCCCATGTCCATTCCTCCAAATAGTGCAGCCTCTCCCACTGCTGCTGCTGCTGCTCCTGCTGCTGCTGCTTCTGTTGCTTCTCCTGCTGCTGCTTTTGCTGTTGCCCGTTACCACGCCGCTTGGTCCTGTTGTGGTGGGTGATTCTGTAACGGTTTTCTTCATCTGAAGGAGAGGCGGACCAAAATGCAGCGTGGTGGTATTGATTCATGTTTAATAAAAAAAGATAAACACTAACACTACAAAACAATAAACGTGGAAAACCAAAAACAGCACTATCTGGTGCAAAACACAGAGACAGGAACAATCACCCACAAACACACAGTGAAACCCAGGCTACCTAAGTAGCCTCAATCAGAGACAACTAATGACACCTGCCTCTGATTGAGAACCATACTAGGCCAAAACATAGAAAATCAAACATAGACTGCCCACCCAACTCACGCCCTGACCATACTAAATAAATACAACACAAAGGAAATAAAGGTCAGAACGTGACAGTACTCTATATCATCTACTGCATCTTTATGTAATACATGTATCACTAGCCACTTTAACTATGCCACTTTGTTTACATACTCATCTCATATGTATATACTGCACTCAATACCATCTACTGTATCTTGCCTATGCCGCTCTCTACCATCACTCATTCATATATCTTTATGTACATATTCTTTATCCCCTTACACTTTACTAAGGTAGTAGTTTTGGAATTGTTAGCTAGATTACTTGTTGGTTATTACTGCATTGTCAGAAGTAGAAGCACAAGCATTTCGCTACACTCGCATTAACATCTGCTAACCATGTGTATGTGACAAACAAAATTTGATTTGATTTGATTTGATTTGTTTCCTGCTAACATTGCCTGCAATACCACTGTCAGCCTTGAACTTCCGTGGCGTCTATGAAAGGGGGCAGTCGTTCTCCCCTGGTATGGTCACAGCAACAGACTCCTCCTTTCCTCCTTTCCACAGCTGTTCCCCTTTCTCCGAGTACTGCTTAAGTACTGCTTCAGTACTGCTTCAACACAAAATTACACATTTTCACCACTGTCCTACTCTCCTCTGGCACACACTAGTGTACTACTCTCCTCTGGCACACAGTGAACCCTCAACACACACACACACACACACACACACACATATTTACCATAAGTCAGATCCAAATCTCTCTGTATCTCGCTGTACCCTTTATTTTCTCTCTTCTCTCTTGACTCTGGGGGCTGTAGGGGTCTTTGTCTCTGGGGGGCTGTAGGGGTCTTTGTCTCTGGGGGCTGTAGGGGTCTTTGTCTCTGGGGGCTGTAGGGTCTTTGTCTCTGAGGGCTGTAGGGGTCTTTGTCTCTGGGTGCTGTAGAGGTCTTTGTCTCTGGGGGCTGTAGGGGTCTTTGTCTCTGGGGGCTGTAGGGGTCTTTGTCTCTGGGGGCTGTAGGGGTCTTTGTCTCTGGGGGTTGTAGGGGTTATGTCTCTGCAGACTCTAGGAATCTTTGTCTCGGGGGGCTGTAGGGTCTTTGTCTCTGGGGGCTTTAGGGGCCTTTGTCTCTGGGGGCTGCAGGGGTCTTTGTCTCTGGGGGCTGTGGGAGTCTTTGTCTCTGGGGGTTGTAGGGGTCTTTGTCTCTGGGGGTTGTAGGGGTTATGTCTCTGCAGGCTATAGGAGTCTTTGTCTCTGGGGGTTGTAGGGTCTTTGTCTCTGGGGGCTGTAGGGGTCTTTGTCTCTGAGGGCTGTAGTGGCCTTTGTCTCTGGGGGCTGTGGGAGTCTTTGTTTCTGGGGGCTGTAGTGGCCTTTGTCTCTGGGGGCTGTGGGAGTCTTTGTCACTGGGTGCTATAGGAGTCTTTGTCTCTTGGGGTTGTAGGGTCTTTGTCTCTGGGGGTTGTAGGAATCTTTGTATCTGGGGGCTGTAGGGTCTTTGTCTCTGGGGGTTGTAGGGGTTATGTCTCTGCAGGCTCTAGGAATCTTTGTCTCTGGGGGTTGTAGGAATCTTTGTCTCTGGGGGCTGTAGGGTCTTTGTCTCTGGGGGTTGTAGGGGTTATGTCTCTGCAGACTCTAGGAATCTTTGTCTCGGGGGGCTGTAGGGTCTTTGTCTCTGGGGGCTTTAGGGGCCTTTGTCTCTGGGGGCTGCAGGGGTCTTTGTCTCTGGGGGCTGTGGGAGTCTTTGTCTCTGGGGGTTGTAGGGGTCTTTGTCTCTGGGGGTTGTAGGGGTTATGTCTCTGCAGGCTATAGGAGTCTTTGTCTCTGGGGGTTGTAGGGTCTTTGTCTCTGGGGGCTGTAGGGGTCTTTGTCTCTGAGGGCTGTAGTGGCCTTTGTCTCTGGGGGCTGTGGGAGTCTTTGTTTCTGGGGGCTGTAGTGGCCTTTGTCTCTGGGGGCTGTGGGAGTCTTTGTCACTGGGTGCTATAGGAGTCTTTGTCTCTTGGGGTTGTAGGGTCTTTGTCTCTGGGGGTTGTAGGAATCTTTGTATCTGGGGGCTGTAGGGTCTTTGTCTCTGGGGGTTGTAGGGGTTATGTCTCTGCAGGCTCTAGGAATCTTTGTCTCTGGGGGTTGTAGGAATCTTTGTCTCTGGGGGCTGTAGGGTCTTTGTCTCTGGGGGTTGTAGGGGTTATGTCTCTGCAGGCTCTAGGAATCTTTGTCTCTGGGGGCTGTAGGGTCTTTGTATCTGGGGACCGTAGGGGACTTTGTCTCTGGTTGCTGTAGGGGTCTTTGTCTCTGGGGGCTGTAAGGGTCTTTAAAATCATGTCCATTCAGTTGAATTTACCACAGGCAGACTCCAATCAAGTTGTAGAAACATCTCAAGGATGATCAATGGAAACAGGATGCACCTGAGCTCAATTTCGAGTCTCATAGCAAAGGGTCTGTATATGTAAATAAGATATTTCTGTTTTTAATTATTAATGAATTTGCAAAAAATCGAAAAACCTATTTTCACTTTGTCATAATGGGGTATTGTGTGTAGATTGATGAGGACATTTGTTTTATTTAATACATTTTAGAATAAGGCTGTAACATAACAAAATGTGGAAAAAGTCAAGGGGTCTGAATACTTTCCGAATGCACTTTATGTCCTGTGGATAAGAAGGTTGTGTCTTATCAGCTTGGTTTGCCAGACAAAGTGGTAGCTACTGGGAGATGTCCTCCATGGTATGCACTCTGAATACATACTCCATATTCTGAAAATGTTATCCTTGGTCTGTAGTCTATTGAATATTTATCATTTGATGTTGGATATTCAATCACTGACATTATCCTGTGTTTATTCATCCAAAGTAAAATAACGAGCATAGTGTCAAAAAGAGAAATATTGATATAAATTCAAAACACAAGTTTAAACTTTTATGAACCATTAACATTTATAGAAAACACCAGTAGTTTCTTGGTCTTTTATGAACCACCAGTAGTCTCTCATAAATCACAGAAATGCAATGAGGCATCTCATTGATCATAACGTCACCATTTAAATTTGATCGTCTATTTCGTTTAACCTTTTCATCAAATTAAAGCTTGACCTTTGTCACTGTGACATACCCCTAAATGAGAGATCAAACATTTGTTCAAACACAGCTCAGACTCTGGGCTATTTTACCTAGCTAGGACACACACACATACACGAACGTGCACACACGTACACACATGCATGAACACACACATACACACACACATAGGTCCAGTTTGTGGGTTGTGGGTGGATGTTAAACTTCTCTTCCTCTGTCCCGGGGGAAACTGATATTAATTGGCAATGTGGGAGGCCGAGGGTGTTTAATGACACATTATTACTGTAGAGTGGGATCCTGTAATTACCACCGCTAATGAATTCACACCCCTCACCCCTGATGTGCACTGGACCAAATCACTGATACACAGAGAGACCAAATCACTGATACACAGAGAAACCAAATATCTGATACACAGACAGACCAAATCACTGATACACAGAGAGGGATCAAATCACTGATACACAGAGAGGGATCAAATCACTGATACACAGAGAGGGATCAAATCACTGATACACAGAGAGGGATCAAATCACTGATACACAGAGATGGATCAAATCACTGATTCAAAGAAAGGGGGACGTAGAGGAATAGGTGCCACTGCTGAAACTGGTGTCCTTCTGATTTTGGATGTCATGTTTTTTCTGTTTCAGAGAACGAAGATGGAATGATTAGAATGAAAACACTTCAGGGTTTAGAGCTAGTTCATTTTTCATCTCTCTGGACAGATCTCTGGCAAGCTGTGTTACGTGTCTGCACTAAAAACCTCTGTCTCTCATCGTCTCTACTGGGCAGACTGGACACACACACAGACTCTGCAGGGTTCGGTCATACACTATAGCAGGATGGCACTGATGGGCAGAGTTAACATTCCCCACACATCCCCTTTTCCACACTCTGCCAACTAGGCACACACTAAAACCAAACTACATGCACTTAACAAATGCATGCCCTCCCTCCCTCCTTCCCTCCTCCCACTCTCCTCCTCTCCCTCTCCCCCTCCTCTCTTCTGTGTGTCTGGGATGGTTGGCAGTGTCGCCCAGGGTGTCTGTGGTCTTGCATAATTAGCTCAGTATGACAGCAGAGTTGGCCAGGGTTTTGCCCAGGTCTGGCATGGGCTCAGCCCAGCTCATTAATGAGAATATGCCTGCCTGCCTGCCTCTCTCTCTCTCTCTCTCTCTCTCTCTCTCTCTCTCTCTCTCTCTCTCTCTCTCTCTCTCTCTCTCTCCCTCTCCCTCTCCACCCTCTCTCTCACTCTCTTCTCTCTCTCTCTCTTCTCTTTCTTCTCTTCTTTTACCACCTGAATGGGAGAATGTGTGAAGAGAGATACAAGAGTGGGACTCGGTTCAGAGAGAGAGAGAGGGACTGTAACTACTAACACTGTACATAGCCAATAATATAATATTTGAAATGTCTATATTCTTTTACAAATTATGTGAGTGTAATGTTTACTAATGTTTCCCATGTTTATTTCCCCTTTGTTTACTGTCTATTCCATTTGCTTTGGCAATGTAAACATATGTTTCCCATAAAGCCATTTGAATTGAATTGAATTGATATTGAGGGAGAGAGAAAGACATATTTTCACTAATGAGCTGGGATGAGCCCATGTCAGACCTGGGCCAGACCCTGGCCCACTGTGCTGTCATACTGAGCTAATTATGGAAGACCACAGACACCCTGGGCGACACTCACACCATTCACACACATTGTTGTATTTTTGTCAGGCTAAACTCAGGGACACTCAAGCTGTGTGTCAGATTGAAAACAAAATGACTGACCAAGAATAGAAGTATTTGATACTGAATCAGATTGAAGAACTGTGACTGGCCTAGTACAGAAGTCTCTGATACTGAATCAGATTGAAGAACTGTGACTGGCCTAGTACAGAAGTCTCTGATACTGAATCAGATTGAAGAACTGTGACTGGCCTAGTACAGAAGTCTCTGATACTGAATCAGATTGACAAAATGACTGGCCTACCACAGAAGTATTTGATAATAAATCAGATTGACAAGAAGACTGGCCTAGTACAGAAGTCTTCGACACTGAATCATCTTGACAAAAGCACTAGCCAAGCACAGAAGTCTCTGATACTGAATCAGATTGACAAGCAGACTGGTCTAGTACAGAAGTCTCTGATACTGAATCAGATTGACAAGAAGACTGGCCTAGCACAGAAGTATCTGATACTGAATCATATTGAAGAACTGTGACTGGCCTAGTACAGAAGTCTCTGATACTGAATCAGATTGACAAAATGACTGGCCTAGTACAGAAGTCTTTGATACTGAATAATATTGACAAAAGCCTGGCCTAGTACAGAAGTATTTGATACTGAATCAGATTAACAAAAATACTGGCCATATACAGAAATCGATGATATTCAATCTTATTGACAATACGACTAGCCTCGTACAGAAGCATTTGATACGGATTCAAATTGACTAAAATACTGGCTAAAAACAAAAGTCTTGATAATGAATCTATTTTACAAAAAAACTGGCCAGGTACAGTCTTTGATACTGAATCAGACTGACAAAAAGACTGGTCTAGTACAGAAGTCTTTGATACTGAATCAGACTGACAAAAAGACTGGTCTAGTACAGAAGTCTTTGATACTGAATCAAATTGACAAAAGACTGGCCTCGTACAGAAGCATTTTATACTGATTCAAATGGACTAAAATACTGACTAAAACAGAAGTCTTTAATTCTGAATCAGATTGTAGACCTGTGAATGGCCTAATACAGAAGTCTTTGATACTGAATCAGATTTAAGAACTGTGACTGGCTTAGTACAGAAGTATTTGATACTGAATCGGTTGACAGAAAGACTGGCCTAGTACAGAATAAGTATTTGATACTGAATCAGAATGAAGACCTTTGTCCTTTTGGAGTCCTATAGATGGCTATGGCAGTGTGACAGTGTCAATTAAAGAGCCATTCTGGTCACAGAAACACTCGTCCACATTTAGACACAGTGACCAGCAACGGTGACTTGGCCTCTTCCAAAAAGCTTTATTGGCACCAGACAGGACCATGAGGCTAGTGACTGTGAACATGGCTAGCTTTGTAGCCATGGCTGTTTCAGCTTTAAGACAGAGGTACGTACTAGAAGTACAGACCAACAGAAAGGAGTGTGGAGGAGGACAGGGTCATTGTCTTCCTCGTGCTCTGTGTGTTATGACAGGGCACTAGGAGGCATAGACTAGCTGCATGTCAACACCTCCAATATAATTACACGTCCAATCTCATTCTTTTCCCTTCTTCCCCTTTCTCATTCTACTCTCCTTCCCCCTCTCGCTCTACCCCGCTCTCTCTCCTTCCATTCCTCTCTTCTGCTCCTTACCCCTCCCCCCCCTTCTCCTCCCTCTCTCTCCCCCCTGCCCCCCCCCCCCCCCCCCTCTCTCTCTCCTCTCCCCTGCGTTACCACCCAGCCCCAGTGGAGATCTCTACCACGGCCCTGTCTGTTCTCCAGTGGCCAATTTGACTGTTCTAGCCTGATGGCAGAGTAGAGGGAGGTGTGTACTGTTAGTGCCTGTCTCCTGGCCCTGCCATTCTGCTGCTTTGGAACATCGCTTTGCCTAGCTGACATGAACATCCAGCCTGTGACTGAACAGAACATTCCATGCTAATATGAACACACCAATATATTGGCACAGACAACAGAAGACAATGCTCTGAATTGCTTGTCTGTATAGATTTAGCTCATTGTCTGTCTGTCTGTCTGTCTGTCTGTCTGTCTGTCTGTCTCTCTCTCTCTCTGTGTGTGTGTGTGTGTGTGTGTGTGTGTGTGTGTGTGTGTGTGTGTGTGTGTGTGTGTGTGTGTGTGTGTGTGTGTGTGTGTGTGTGTGTGTGTGTGTTAGTGCAGAGTGATAGGCCTAATGTAGTGCTCATGGGCTCTAGGTTCTGTCTTTACCCCCAGCAGTCCCAGCAGGATATAGAGAGGTGTGCCATGCTCTTCAGAGCCACTTCAGAATGCTCATGCTCGCCTGCTGATTAGATCTACACTCTGGAACACTGGAACACTCCAGAACCAATTTCTGCCTGCCTGCAGCTTCAAGCCTGTCTCACTGAGAAGCACTGCCGTGGGGGAGGGGGACGCACTGCTTAGCTTTCACCAGTGGAGGCTACTGAGTGGAGGACGGCTCATACTAATGTCTGGATTGGAGCAAATGGAATGGCATCAAACACATAGAAACCATGTGTTTGATATATTTGATACCATTCCACTTATCCTGCTCCAGCCATTATCACGAGCCCATCCTCCCCAATTAAGGTGCCACCAACCTCTTGTGGCTTACACATATGTGTGCACACAGAGAGAGAGACACACACACACACACACACACACACACACAAACACACACACACACACACACACACACACACACACACACACACACACACACACACACACACACACACACACACACACACACACACACACACACACACACAGGTGTGGTCCCACAAGACCCAATCAGTTTTAATTAACCCCTTGTGGTGTGTGTGTGTGTGTGTGTGTGTGTGTGTGTGTGTGTGTGTGTGTGTGTGTGTGTGTGTGTGTGTGTGTGTGTGTGTGTGTGTGTGTGTTTACTAATCCACTTCAGCTCAGCCAGGTTTGTCATCATGCAACCAGAGTCCTGCAAACCACCTCTGCGACAATCTTCTAACTCTCCAAGACCATGTTGATGTGGTCACTGTAAGGTAAGCTGGGGGAAGACACCTGATGTTTGGCACATGGCATATTCACACCCCACACAGGTGACCAGTCAGTTCATGCATATTTAACCAACAGGTGATTAGTTTAACTAAGGCCTGACCGATAGAGTTACACACCATACAGTCACCCTTATGTAATCAGAGGTGCTTTCCCAACAATGGAGTGTGATCATAGAGATCATGATCAGAGTTCGACAGATGTAAATGATTTAGACTGGACTGGTTTTTGTTAGGAGTGCTGCTTACGCTACTGATGGTGATGTTGATTGGGGTGATGGTGTGTGTATGTGTGTGCGTGTGTGTGCCAGATGCCAGGCTTGACAAAGCAAAGCCCAGCTAATCAAATAAGAGCCCCTAGCAGTGTATGTGTAGACTGAGAGAGAGAATGGAGTGTGTGTGTGTGTGTGTGCGTGTGTGGACGTCGGGGAGAGAGCGAATGAGAGGAACCGTGGGGAGGCTCAGTGCTCAGTGTAGGGCCTTCAAGAGGCTAAGGACATTTGGTGTGGGTGTATAGACAGACAGGCACACACTCTCATACACACACACAAACACACACGCACACACACACATTCTACTGAAAAATACTTTTTCCGAGAGTCTCAAGAACTATTAAGCATTCATATCTTTGTTGTGACAACCTCCACCATGACAATATCCACCATGACAATATCCACCATGATAATATCCACCATGACAATATCCACCATGATAATATCCACCGTGATAATCTCCACCATGACAATCTATACCATGACAATATCCACCATGACAATCTCCACCATGACAATATCCACCATGATAATATCCACCATGATAATATCCACCATGATAATATCCACCATGATAATATCCACTGTGATAATATCCACCATGATAATATCCACCGTGATAATATCCACCATGACAATATCCACCGTGATAATATCCACCATGATAATATCCACCGTGATAATATCCACCATGGTAATATCCACCATGATAATATCCACCATGGTAATATCCACCATGATAATATCCACCGTGATAATATCCACCGTGATAATATCCACCGTGATAATCTCCACCATGGTAATATCCACCATGGTAATATCCACTATGGTAATATCCACCATGGTAATATCCACCGTGTGTAACGGCAGATTTTCTCCTCTTCGTCTGAAGAAGATGTGTAGCAGGGATCGGACCAAAACGCAGCGTGGTAAGTGTCCATATCATTTATTATAAAACATAAACTGAACACTAAGAAATACAAAACAATAAATGTGAACATGAACGAAAACCAAACCGAAACAGTCCCGTGTGGTGACAGACACAGAAACAAACACCCACAAACCAACAGTGAAACAACTAACGACACCTGCCTCTGATTGAGAACCATACTAGGCCAAAACAGAAACCTAAACATAGAAACACAAAACATAGACTGCCCACCCCAACGCCCTGACCATACTAAATAAAGACAAAACAAAGGAAAATAAAGGTCAGAACGTGACACCGTGGTAATCTCCACCGTGGTAATATCCACCGTGATAATCTCCACCGTGGTAATCTCCACCGTGATAATCTCCACCGTGGTAATCTCCACCTTGGTAATATCCACCGTGATAATCTCCACCGTGGTAATCTCCGCCGTGGTAATATCCACCGTGATAATCTCCACCGTGGTAATATCCGCCGTGGTAATATCCACCGTGATAATCTCCACCGTGATAATATCCACCGTGGTACTCTCCGCCGTGGTAATATCCGCCGTGGTAATCTCCACCGTGGTAATCTCCACCGTGGTAATCTCCGACGTGGTAATATCCGCCGTGGTAATCTCCACCGTGGTAATATCCACCGTGGTACTCTCCACCGTGGTAATATCCACTGTGGTACTCTCCGCCGTGGTAATCTCCACCGTGGTAATATCCACCGTGGTAATATCCACTGTGGTACTCTCCGCCGTGGTAATCTCCACCGTGGTAATATCCACCGTGGTACTCTCCACCGTGGTAATATCCACTGTGGTACTCTCCACCGTGGTAATCTCCACCGTGGTAATCTCCACCGTGGTAATATCCGCCATGGTAATCTCCGCCGTGGTAATATCCACCGTGATAATCTCCACCGTGGTAATATCCACTGTGGTACTCTCCGCCGTGGTAATATCCACCGTGATAATCTCCACCGTGGTAATATCCACCGTGATAATCTCCACCGTGGTAATATCCACTGTGGTACTCTCCGCCGTGGTAATATCCGCCGTGACAATATCCGCCGTGACAATATCCACCATGACAATATATCCACCATGGATGGATATACCAATGTGTTGTATATTCATCAGAAACGACTTCTGCCGCCACACTAAATTACGTGGTGCAGTGTGTTTGGCATGGTGCGGTGTGTTTTGCATGGGACAGTGTGTTTGGCATGTTGCGGTGTGTTTTGCATGGGACAGTGTGTTTGGCATGGTGCGGTGTGTTTTGCATGGGACAGTGTGTTTGGCATGGTGCGGTGTGTTTTGCATGGGACAGTGTGTTTGGCATGGTGCGGTGTGTTTTGCATGGGACAGTGTGTTTGGCATGGTGCGGTGTGTTTTGCATGGGACAGTGTGTTTGGCATGGGGCAGTGTGTTTGCCATGGGGAAGTGTGTTTGCCATGGGGCAGTGTGTTTGGAATGGGGCAGTGTGTTTGGAATGGTGCAGTGTGTTTGAAATGGAGCAGTGTGTTTGGAATGGGGAAGTGTGTTTGCCATGGGGCAGTGTGTTTGGAATGGGGCAGTGTGTTTGGAATTGGGAAGTGTGTTTGGAATTGTGAAGTGTGTTTGCCATGGGGCAGTGTGGTTGAAATGGGGCAGTGTGTTTGGAATGGGGCAGTGTGTTTGAAATGGTGCTTTGTGTTTGGAATGGGGCAGTGTGTTTGGAATTGGGAAGTGTGTTTGGAATTGGGAAGTGTGTTTGCCATGGGGCAGTGTGGTTGAAATGGGGCAGTGTGTTTGGAATGGGGCAGTGTGTTTGAAATGGTGCAGTGTGTTTGAAATGGTGCTTTGTGTTTGGAATGGGGCAGTGTGTTTGGAATGGTGCAGTGTGTTTGTCATGGGGCAGTGTGTTAGGCAGGGGGCAGTGTGTTTGGCATGGGACAGTGTGTTTGGCATGGGGCAGTGTGTTTGGCATGGGACAGTGTATTTGGAATGGGGCAGTGTGTTTGTCATGGGGCAGTGTGTTTGGAATGGGGCAGTGTGTTTGTCATGGGGCAGTGTGTTTGGCATGTTGCAGTGTATTTGGAATGGGGCATTGTGTTTGGAATGGTGCAGTGTGTTTGGAATTTTGCAGTGTGTTTAGAGCAGCAATTTAAGTTCTATAGACCCTCCCCCCATTCTGTCCCCTGAGCAGCCAGTTTAGTTCCATAACCTCCCCCCTCCCTTCTCTTCCCTGAACAGCCAGTTTAGTTCCATAATCTCCCCCCTCCCTTCTCTTCCCTGAACAGCCAGTTTAGTTCCATAGTCTCCCCCCTCCCTTCTCTTCCCTGAACAGACAGTTTAGTTCCATAGTCTCCCCCCTCCCTTCTCTTCCCTGAACAGACAGTTTAGTTCCATAGTCTCCCCCCTCCCTTCTCTTCCCTGAACAGCCAGTTAGGTCCCATAGAACCCCCCTTCTCTCCTCTGAGCAGCCAGTTAGGTTCCATAGACCCCCCCCTTCTCTCCTCTGAGCAGACAGTTAGGTTCCATAGAACCCCCCTTCTCTCCCCTGAGCAACCACTTAGGTCCCATAGAACCCCCCTTCTCTCCTCTGAGCAGCCAGTTAGATTCCATAGACCCCGCCTTCTCTCCTCTGAGCATGATGGAACGCACAGTGTACGCCGGGCCCCCCTCGATGTCCAGGGGGCCCGGGACCTCCCGCACCTCAACGTCCTGCAGTGGACCAGCTACCACCGACCTGAGGAGAGACACATGAAACAAGGTGTTAATACGATAGTAAGGGGGAGCTGTAACCTATAACACACCTCGTTTATTCTCCTCAGGACTTTAAATGGCACAAACCGCGGCCCCAGCTTCCGGCAGGGCAGGCGGAATTCCTAACTTAAGCGCAAACCCGCGGTCCATAAAACTCCCTGCTGCGCCTGAATCTACTAGCGCCTTATGCTGGGAATGAGGGGAAAACTCAGGAAAGGAAATCAACACATACATATGACCAACAGGGAGCTCTGGGTGAGCCTGGTGCTGACTCACCTGAGGTGTCCGAGCAGTGCTCTGCCTGCCCTCTTGACTCCCAGACGAGCTCCTCCAGCACCGGTCAGAAGTGTGCCCTCTCCAACCACAACTGGTGCAGGAGGAGGCTCCTCCTCCGGTCGCCCTAGCTGCAGCCCCCCCTAACTACATGGGTGTCGGAGCGGGAGGGCTGGGAGGTGGAACGAACAGAACCCTATCTGGACGCCTGCGAGCAGCCAGCAAGTTGTCCAGCCTGATGGATATGTCGATCAGTTGGTCCAGAGTGAGGGTGGTGTCTCAATAAGCTAGCTCCCTGCGGACGTCCTCTCGCAGGCTACACCTATAGTGATCTATCTACTCCAGCACGGAATCCTGTGCGCTCCTCGTCTTCTGCCTCAGATGGAACAGTCGTTCACCCGCCACTCTGCCCTCTGGTGGGTGATCGAACATAGCCCGGAAGCGGGTGAACTCTGGGTAATGGTCCCTCGCCGAATCTGGACCCTCCCAGACCGCGTGGCCCACGAGGACGTTGACACTCTCCCCTCCCGAGGGAGTCGGGTGAACGGTCGCCAGGCAAAGCTCCAGCTGGAGCAGGAACCCCTTGCACCCGGAAGCCATCCCATTGTACTCTCTCAGGAGAGCGAGCCGAATCCTGCTGGGGCCGGACGCCGCCGGAGAAGGTGGAGGTGCAGGCTGGAGAGTGGCTGAAGACGGGGTAGGGAGGCTGCTCCTCTCCCATCTCTCAATTCTCGCCAACACTTGATCCATGGCTGTCCCCAGGCGTTGTAGCACGGCTGTATGCTGGAGGACATTATTATGGATTATGGAACTAAACTGGCTGTTCAGGGAAGAGAAGGGAGGGGGGAGGTTATGGAACTAAACTGGCTGCTCAGGGGACAGAATGGGGGGAGGGTCTATGGAACTTAAATTGCTGCTCTAAACACACTGCAAAATTCCAAACACACTGCACCATTCCAAACACACTGCCCCATTCCAAACACACTGCCCCATGCCAAACACACTGCCCCCTGCCTAACACACTGCCCCATGACAAACACACTGCCCCATTCCAAACACACTGCCCCATTCCAAACACACTGCCCCATGACAAACACACTGCACCATGACAAACACACTGCCCCATGGCAAACACACTGCCCCATTTCAAACACACTTCCCCATTCCAAACACACTGCTCCATTCAAAACACTGCACCATTCCGAACACACTGCCCCATGCAAAACACACCGCACCATGCCAAACACACTGTCCCATGCAAAACACACCGCACCATGCCAAACACACTGTCCCATGCCAAACACACTGTCCCATGCAAAACACACCGCACCATGCCAAACACACTGTCCCATGCCAAACACACTGTCCCATGCAAAACACACCGCACCATGCCAAACACACTGTCCCATGCAAAACACACCGCACCATGCCAAACACACTGTCCCATGCAAAACACACCGCACCATGCCAAACACACTGTCCCATGCAAAACACACCGCACCATGCCAAACACACTGTCCCATGCAAAACACACCGCACCATGCCAAACACACTGTCCCATGCAAAACACACCGCAACATGCCAAACACACTGTCCCATGCAAAACACACCACACCATGCCAAACACACTGCACCACGTAATTTAGTGTGGCGGCAGAAGTCGTTTCTGATGAATATACAACACATTGGTATATCCATCCATGGTGGATATATTGTCATGGTGGATATTGTCACGGCGGATATTGTCACGGCGGATATTACCACGGCGGAGAGTACCTCAGTGGATATTACCACGGTGGAGATTATCACGGTGGATATTATCACGGTGGAGATTATCACGGTGGATATTACCACGGTGGAGATTATCACGGTGGATATTACCACGGTGGAGATTATCACGGTGGATATTACCACGGTGGATATTATCACGGTGGATATTACCACGGTGGAGATTATCACGGTGGATATTACCACGGCGGAGAGTACCACAGTGGATATTACCACGGTGGAGATTATCACGGTGGATATTACCACGGCGGAGATTACCATGGCGGATATTACCACGGTGGAGATTACCACGGTGGAGATTACCACGGCGGAGATTACCACGGCGGAGATTACCACGGTGGAGATTACCACGGCGGAGAGTACCACGGTGGAGATTATCACGGCGGAGATTACCACGGCGGAGATTACCACGGTGGAGATTACCACGGCGGATATTACCACGGCGGAGAGTACCACGGTGGATATTACCACGGTGGAGATTACCACGGTGGAGATTATCACGGTGGAGATTACCACGGTGGAGATTATCACGGTGGATATTACCACGGTGGAGATTATCACGGTGGATATTACCACGGTGGAGATTACCACTGTGTCACGTTCTGACCTTTATTTTCCTTTGTTTTGTCTTTATTTAGTATGGTCAGGGCGTTGGGGTGGGCAGTCTATGTTTTGTGTTTCTATGTTTAGGTTTCTGTTTTGGCCTAGTATGGTTCTCAATCAGAGGCAGGTGTCGTTAGTTGTTTCACTGTTGGTTTGTGGGTGTTTGTTTCTGTGTCTGTCACCACACGAGACTGTTTCGGTTTGGTTTTCGTTCATGTTCACGTTTATTGTTTTGTATTTCTTAGTGTGTTCAGTTTATGTTTTATAATAAATGATATGGACACTTACCACGCTGCGTTTTGGTCCGATCCCTGCTACACATCCTCTTCAGACGAAGAGGAGGAAATCTGCCGTTACACACGGTGGATATTACCATGGTGGATATTACCATAGTGGATATTACCATGGTGGATATTACCATGGTGGAGATTATCACGGTGGATATTATCACGGTGGATATTATCACGGTGGATATTGTCACGGTGGATATTGTCATGGTGGATGTTATCATGGTGGAGATTATCACGGTGGATATTACCACGGTGGATATTACCACGGTGGATATTATCACGGTGGATATTACCACGGTGGAAGTTATCACGGTGGACATTACCACGGCGGAGATTACCACAGTGGATATTACCACGGTGGAGATTATCACGGTGGATATTACCACGGCGGAGATTACCATGGCGGATATTACCACGGTGGAGATTACCACGGTGGAGATTACCACGGCGGAGATTACCACGGTGGATATTATCACGGTGGAGATTACCACGGCGGAGATTACCATGGCGGATATTACCACGGTGGATATTATCACGGTGGAGATTACCACGGCGGAGAGTACCACGGTGGATATTATCACGGTGGATATTACCACGGCGGAGAGTACCACAGTGGATATTACCATGGTGGAGATTATCACGGTGGATATTACCACGGCGGAGATTACCATGGCGGAGATTACCACGGTGGAGATTACCACGGTGGAGATTACCACGGCGGAGAGTACCACAGTGGATATTATCACGGCGGAGATTACCACGGCGGAGATTACCACGGTGGAGATTACCACGGTGGAGATTACCACGGCGGATATTACCACGGCGGAGTGTACCACGGTGGATATTATCACGGTGGAGATTACCACGGTGGAGATTACCACGGTGGAGATTATCACGGTGGATATTACCACGGTGGAGATTACCACTGTGTCACGTTCTGACCTTTATTTTCCTTTGTTTTGTCTTTATTTAGTATGGTCAGGGCGTTGGGGTGGGCAGTCTATGTTTTGTGTTTCTATGTTTAGGTTTCTGTTTTGGCCTAGTATGGTTCTCAATCAGAGGCAGCTGTCATTAGTTGTTTCACTGTTGGTTTGTGGGTGTTTGTTTCTGTGTCTGTCACCACACGGGACTGTTTCGGTTTGGTTTTCGTTCATGTTCACATTTATTGTTTTGTATTTCTTAGTGTTCAGTTTATGTTTTATAATAAATGATATGGACACTTACCACGCTGCGTTTTGGTCCGATCCCTGCTACACATCCTCTTCAGACGAAGAGGAGGAAATCTGCCGT
The DNA here is from genome assembly GCF_013265735.2 of Oncorhynchus mykiss. Classification (NCBI taxonomy): domain Eukaryota; kingdom Metazoa; phylum Chordata; class Actinopteri; order Salmoniformes; family Salmonidae; genus Oncorhynchus; species Oncorhynchus mykiss. The sequence continues at coordinate 48,098,538 of NC_048587.1, read as the reverse complement.
TACACACGGTGGATATTACCATGGTGGATATTACCATAGTGGATATTTCCATGGTGGATATTACCATGGTGGAGATTATCACGGTGGATACTATCACGGTGGATATTATCACGGTGGATATTGTCACGGTGGATATTGTCACGGTGGATATTATCACGGTGGAGATTATCACGGTGGATATTATCACGGTGGATATTATCACGGTGGATATTATCACGGTGGATATTGTCACGGTGGAGATTGTCACGGTGGAGATTATCACGGTGGATATTATCACGGTGGATATTATCACGGTGGATATTGTCACGGTGGAGATTGTCACGGTGGATATTGTCACGGTGGATATTGTCACGGTGGATATTCTCACGGTGAATATTATCACGGTGGAGATTATCACGGTGGATATTATCACGGTGGATATTATCACGGTGGATATTATCACGGTGGATATTGTCACGGTGGATATTGTCACGGTGGATATTGTCACGGTGGAGATTGTCACGTTGGAGATTATCACGGTGGATATTATCACGGTGGATATTATCATGGTGGATATTATCATGGTGGATATTGTCATGGTGGAGATTGTCATGGTGGATATTGTCATGGTTGAGGTTGTCACAACAAAGATATGAATGCTTAATAGTTCTTGAGACTCTCGGAAAAAGTATTTTTCAGTAGAATGTGTGTGTGTGTGTGTGTGTGTGTGTGCGTGTGTGTGTGTGAGGGGAGGGCAGGGCAGGTAAGGGGAGGGTTAGTGCAGGTGAAGGGAGTGGGGGCATAATGAGGGGAGTTAGATTAGGTGAGGAGAGTAGGGTAGGTGAGGGGAGGGCATCGTGAGGGAAGTTTGGGCAGGTGGGGGAGGGGAGGGGAGTGTTAGGGCATGGGGATGTTCTGGTCTCCATCCCAGATACCTCTGCTACGGTCTGAATGGATCCTCTTTAAGCCGTCTGCATGCTTCCTATCCAAAACAGTTTGTGCATTATGATGATATTTTGTCACGTTTTTGTTCGTTTTGTTGTTCAGCAAGGGTTTTCTCGACTGTTTGTAGAACGATATTTTATCCTGAGGCATGCCGAAGTTCGTTGATTGGTCAACAGTAGGGATTCTTCAATTAAGTGTTTGTTGTCATTCAACGCATTTTTTCACTTGAGAAATACTGCATCAAGAGGGCTGGGAGGTGGAACGAACAGAACCCTATCTGGACGCCTGCGAGCAGCCAGCAAGTTGTCCAGCCTGATGGATATGTCGATCAGTTGGTCCAGAGTGAGGGTGGTGTCTCAATAAGCTAGCTCCCTGCGGACGTCCTCTCGCAGGCTACACCTATAGTGATCTATCTACTCCAGCACGGAATCCTGTGCGCTCCTCGTCTTCTGCCTCAGATGGAACAGTCGTTCACCCGCCACTCTGCCCTCTGGTGGGTGATCGAACATAGCCCGGAAGCGGGTGAACTCTGGGTAATGGTCCCTCGCCGAATCTGGACCCTCCCAGACCGCGTGGCCCACGAGGACGTTGACACTCTCCCCTCCCGAGGGAGTCGGGTGAACGGTCGCCAGGCAAAGCTCCAGCTGGAGCAGGAACCCCTTGCACCCGGAAGCCATCCCATTGTACTCTCTCAGGAGAGCGAGCCGAATCCTGCTGGGGCCGGACGCCGCCGGAGAAGGTGGAGGTGCAGGCTGGAGAGTGGCTGAAGACGGGGTAGGGAGGCTGCTCCTCTCCCATCTCTCAATTCTCGCCAACACTTGATCCATGGCTGTCCCCAGGCGTTGTAGCACGGCTGTATGCTGGAGGACATTATTATGGATTATGGAACTAAACTGGCTGTTCAGGGAAGAGAAGGGAGGGGGGAGGTTATGGAACTAAACTGGCTGCTCAGGGGACAGAATGGGGGGAGGGTCTATGGAACTTAAATTGCTGCTCTAAACACACTGCAAAATTCCAAACACACTGCACCATTCCAAACACACTGCCCCATTCCAAACACACTGCCCCATGCCAAACACACTGCCCCCTGCCTAACACACTGCCCCATGACAAACACACTGCCCCATTCCAAACACACTGCCCCATGACAAACACACTGCACCATGACAAACACACTGCCCCATGGCAAACACACTGCCCCATTTCAAACACACTTCCCCATTCCAAACACACTGCTCCATTCAAAACACTGCACCATTCCGAACACACTGCCCCATGCAAAACACACCGCACCATGCCAAACACACTGTCCCATGCAAAACACACCGCACCATGCCAAACACACTGTCCCATGCCAAACACACTGTCCCATGCAAAACACACCGCACCATGCCAAACACACTGTCCCATGCCAAACACACTGTCCCATGCAAAACACACCGCACCATGCCAAACACACTGTCCCATGCAAAACACACCGCACCATGCCAAACACACTGTCCCATGCAAAACACACCGCACCATGCCAAACACACTGTCCCATGCAAAACACACCGCACCATGCCAAACACACTGTCCCATGCAAAACACACCGCACCATGCCAAACACACTGTCCCATGCAAAACACACCGCAACATGCCAAACACACTGTCCCATGCAAAACACACCACACCATGCCAAACACACTGCACCACGTAATTTAGTGTGGCGGCAGAAGTCGTTTCTGATGAATATACAACACATTGGTATATCCATCCATGGTGGATATATTGTCATGGTGGATATTGTCACGGCGGATATTGTCACGGCGGATATTACCACGGCGGAGAGTACCTCAGTGGATATTACCACGGTGGAGATTATCACGGTGGATATTATCACGGTGGAGATTATCACGGTGGATATTACCACGGTGGAGATTATCACGGTGGATATTACCACGGTGGAGATTATCACGGTGGATATTACCACGGTGGATATTATCACGGTGGATATTACCACGGTGGAGATTATCACGGTGGATATTACCACGGCGGAGAGTACCACAGTGGATATTACCACGGTGGAGATTATCACGGTGGATATTACCACGGCGGAGATTACCATGGCGGATATTACCACGGTGGACATTACCACGGTGGAGATTACCACGGCGGAGATTACCACGGCGGAGATTACCACGGTGGAGATTACCACGGCGGAGAGTACCACGGTGGAGATTATCACGGCGGAGATTACCACGGCGGAGATTACCACGGTGGAGATTACCACGGCGGATATTACCACGGCGGAGAGTACCACGGTGGATATTACCACGGTGGAGATTACCACGGTGGAGATTATCACGGTGGAGATTACCACGGTGGAGATTATCACGGTGGATATTACCACGGTGGAGATTATCACGGTGGATATTACCACGGTGGAGATTACCACTGTGTCACGTTCTGACCTTTATTTTCCTTTGTTTTGTCTTTATTTAGTATGGTCAGGGCGTTGGGGTGGGCAGTCTATGTTTTGTGTTTCTATGTTTAGGTTTCTGTTTTGGCCTAGTATGGTTCTCAATCAGAGGCAGGTGTCGTTAGTTGTTTCACTGTTGGTTTGTGGGTGTTTGTTTCTGTGTCTGTCACCACACGAGACTGTTTCGGTTTGGTTTTCGTTCATGTTCACGTTTATTGTTTTGTATTTCTTAGTGTGTTCAGTTTATGTTTTATAATAAATGATATGGACACTTACCACGCTGCGTTTTGGTCCGATCCCTGCTACACATCCTCTTCAGACGAAGAGGAGGAAATCTGCCGTTACACACGGTGGATATTACCATGGTGGATATTACCATAGTGGATATTACCATGGTGGATATTACCATGGTGGAGATTATCACGGTGGATATTATCACGGTGGATATTATCACGGTGGATATTGTCACGGTGGATATTGTCATGGTGGATGTTATCATGGTGGAGATTATCACGGTGGATATTACCACGGTGGATATTACCACGGTGGATATTATCACGGTGGATATTACCACGGTGGAAGTTATCACGGTGGACATTACCACGGCGGAGATTACCACAGTGGATATTACCACGGTGGAGATTATCACGGTGGATATTACCACGGCGGAGATTACCATGGCGGATATTACCACGGTGGAGATTACCACGGTGGAGATTACCACGGCGGAGATTACCACGGTGGATATTATCACGGTGGAGATTACCACGGCGGAGAGTACCACGGTGGATATTATCACGGTGGATATTACCACGGCGGAGAGTACCACAGTGGATATTACCACGGTGGAGATTATCACGGTGGATATTACCACGGCGGAGATTACCATGGCGGATATTAACACGGTGGAGATTACCACGGTGGAGATTACCACGGCGGAGATTACCACGGTGGATATTACCACGGTGGAGATTACCACGGCGGAGAGTACCACGGTGGATATTATCACGGCGGAGATTACCACGGCAGAGATTACCACGGTGGAGATTACCACGGTGGAGATTACCACGGTGGAGATTACCACGGCGGATATTACCCCGGCGGAGAGTACCACAGTGGATATTACCACGGTGGAGATTATCACGGTGGATATTACCACGGCGGAGATTACCATGGCGGATATTACCACGGTGGATATTATCACGGTGGAGATTACCACGGCGGAGAGTACCACGGTGGATATTATCACGGTGGATATTACCACGGCGGAGAGTACCACAGTGGATATTACCACGGTGGAGATTATCACGGTGGATATTACCACGGCGGAGATTACCATGGCGGAGATTACCACGGTGGAGATTACCACGGTGGAGATTACCACGGCGGAGAGTACCACAGTGGATATTATCACGGCGGAGATTACCACGGCGGAGATTACCACGGTGGAGATTACCACGGTGGAGATTACCACGGCGGATATTACCACGGCGGAGTGTACCACGGTGGATATTATCACGGTGGAGATTACCACGGTGGAGATTACCACGGTGGAGATTATCACGGTGGATATTACCACGGTGGAGATTACCACTGTGTCACGTTCTGACCTTTATTTTCCTTTGTTTTGTCTTTATTTAGTATGGTCAGGGCGTTGGGGTGGGCAGTCTATGTTTTGTGTTTCTATGTTTAGGTTTCTGTTTTGGCCTAGTATGGTTCTCAATCAGAGGCAGCTGTCATTAGTTGTTTCACTGTTGGTTTGTGGGTGTTTGTTTCTGTGTCTGTCACCACACGGGACTGTTTCGGTTTGGTTTTCGTTCATGTTCACATTTATTGTTTTGTATTTCTTAGTGTTCAGTTTATGTTTTATAATAAATGATATGGACACTTACCACGCTGCGTTTTGGTCCGATCCCTGCTACACATCCTCTTCAGACGAAGAGGAGGAAATCTGCCGTTACACACGGTGGATATTACCATGGTGGATATTACCATAGTGGATATTTCCATGGTGGATATTACCATGGTGGAGATTATCACGGTGGATACTATCACGGTGGATATTATCACGGTGGATATTGTCACGGTGGATATTGTCACGGTGGATATTATCACGGTGGAGATTATCACGGTGGATATTATCACGGTGGATATTATCACGGTGGATATTATCACGGTGGATATTGTCACGGTGGAGATTGTCACGGTGGAGATTATCACGGTGGATATTATCACGGTGGATATTATCACGGTGGATATTGTCACGGTGGAGATTGTCACGGTGGATATTGTCACGGTGGATATTGTCACGGTGGATATTCTCACTTTGAATATTATCACGGTGGAGATTATCACGGTGGATATTATCACGGTGGATATTATCACGGTGGATATTATCACGGTGGATATTATCACGGTGGATATTGTCACGGTGGATATTGTCACGGTGGATATTGTCACGGTGGAGATTGTCACGTTGGAGATTATCACGGTGGATATTATCACGGTGGATATTATCATGGTGGATATTATCATGGTGGATATTGTCATGGTGGAGATTGTCATGGTGGATATTGTCATGGTTGAGGTTGTCACAACAAAGATATGAATGCTTAATAGTTCTTGAGACTCTCGGAAAAAGTATTTTTCAGTAGAATGTGTGTGTGTGTGTGTGTGTGTGTGTGCGTGTGTGTGTGTGAGGGGAGGGCAGGGCAGGTAAGGGGAGGGTTAGTGCAGGTGAAGGGAGTGGGGGCATAATGAGGGGAGTTAGATTAGGTGAGGAGAGTAGGGTAGGTGAGGGGAGGGCATCGTGAGGGAAGTTTGGGCAGGTGGGGGAGGGGAGGGGAGTGTTAGGGCATGGGGATGTTCTGGTCTCCATCCCAGATACCTCTGCTACGGTCTGAATGGATCCTCTTTAAGCCGTCTGCATGCTTCCTATCCAAAACAGTTTGTGCATTATGATGATATTTTGTCACGTTTTTGTTCGTTTTGTTGTTCAGCAAGGGTTTTCTCGACTGTTTGTAGAACGATATTTTATCCTGAGGCATGCCGAAGTTCGTTGATTGGTCAACAGTAGGGATTCTTCAATTAAGTGTTTGTTGTCATTCAACGCATTTTTTCACTTGAGAAATACTGCATCAAACATCAAATTTAGATGTAAAATTACGTGACTAAGCAGCTAAAATGTCAAAATTAATAACAGATTCATTCAGACTATTTTGAGGAAGCATATACTGGCTGCAGCGTCTCAAGAGGGACAAACAGTACTATTGCCGCTTTTTTCTAGTTTTTCAAGCGAACGTTTAAGGGCGTATGCGAGGCACAGACGTTCACTTCGCCTAGCCGAGTTCTGCTAGGAGCAAACCGAACCTAGTATGCAGACGCCACCATGTCCCTAATTGTCTCCTGGCTAGGGGAGGAGGGGTGGGGGGTGCATGAGTAAATTAAATTAGCACATCAAAAACAAATGAAAATGTGTGTGTACATGTGCGTGTGTGCATGTGTGTGTGGGGGGAGGCACACACACACAACTTATAAGGTACAGCCACTGTTAATCATAGCCACATAGACATAATGGTTAATTGCTGGGGGAAAGCTTCTGGGTTTAGCTTAACAATAACATCACTAAACCCCATTCAACACAGGCTGCTGAGAGCTTTTACATGTAAAGTGTTCTGAACAGACGGACATATTGACACACGTAGCAGGCACACACACACACACACACACACACACACACACACACACACACACACACACACACGAACACAAACAATGTAAACCATTGTATCACTGGTACATAGTACACTGAGAAGCACAAGGATGAAAAGAGCAAATATTGTCAAATGGAACAGACCCTCAAATGGAACCTGATTTACATGTCATGCATAAACATCAACATTTTAGAAAGGTCATTGAGGTGTATTTCCTTAGCCACTCCCCTTCCACTCCTCAGATTCCCTTCTCATGTCCTCTATGTGTTATAGGGGTCTGTATGCACCCCGCTAATCAGGGTTTGGCCATAACCCCCCCCCCCCCCCACACACATACACACACACACACACACACACAGTGATAAAGTTGCGTAGCATAAGCCCACTGTGACAGGCCGGTCTTGTTCCTGGTCCTGTAGTCACAGCGTCTGCATTCTGAGCAGCGCTGGTCTTAGAGACAGAGTGAATAGAGCTGCAGGGACCTGCCCCATGGAGATAAGGTTATCTATTCAACCATGGGGACAAGATTTAAACCTCACATACAAACACATTTACAAACAAACACACATGCACACACACACACGCATACACACACAGAGACACACATGCACACAGAAAGACAGAAAGACAGACACACACACACACCGGGTGACACAGAGACACACAGGCACACAGAAAGACATACACACACACACTGACTCTCCTCAATGTGCCCCTCAACAACAAGCGTTAGTGATCCCTTGACTTGACAATGATATTAGGCACACTGTCAAACAGTAACAACAAGAAGCTGGTCTCCTTTTTTTGAGACTGGAACATAACAACTGGTACAGGCTGGTACAGAGCTGATGAACCATAGTGTTCATCAGCTCTCAGGATGAATATGGAAACAAGTAGCGTCACAATTCTGTCTCTGTGCATTGTCCCTGCTGTTTCTAGGAATCTGAGTTATTTGGTCGATCCCAAGAGATCTTTACTCCTGACCTCCAACCCCATGGAGGGAGAACCAATGGGATAATCCTCATTTTTATCCCCTTTTGCTGCCTTTTTCAATTAAAAAGAGATTTGAAGGGAGAAAATCATGTTTGTATTTATTACACAGATGTAATATCCTTGAAACCTGTTACTCTTAGTTCAAACCAACCTGGTTTGAGAGAATTTTCTCTGGATAGAGACTTGATCAAGACAAATGCTTCAGACCCTTAATCTTTCAAGTAAAAGGGGCATGTCAAGAGACAGCAAAATGAGACAACTGGAAATAGAAAATAATATTAATGCCGTTCTTCATGCTCCAACCCCACAATATGCTCCTGTACTACCTTGAACAAGTACACTTCAGCACATGGCGTATCCAACCTCTAACAGGTGAATGAAACACTCTGTGCCCGTGGCATGCCCATGCTTGCCCGGCATCCCCCCAATCTTTGACCCTCTCTTCCCTCTCACTCTCTATTCCACCAACTCATACCCTCTCTCTTGTGATGTTGAGAGACCAGGTTAGTCTAAGAGACCAGGCTTGTCTGAGAGACCAGGTTAGTCTGATAGACCAGGTTAGTCTGAAAGACCAGGCTAGTCTCAGAGACCAGGCTAGTCTGAGAGACCAGGTTAGTCTGAGAGACCAGGTTAGTCTGAGAGACGAGGCTAGTCTGAGAGAACAGGTTAGTCTGAGAGACCAGACTAATCTGAAAGACCAGGTTAGTCTAAGAGACCAGGCTTGTCTGAGAGACCAGGTTAGTCTGAGAGACCAGACTAATCTGAAAGACCAGTTTAGTTTGAGAGACCAGGTTAGTCTGAGAGACCAGGCTAGTCTGAGAGACCAGGCTAGTCTGAGAGACCAGGTTAGTCTAAGAGACCAGGCTTGTCTGAGAGACCAGGTTAGTCTGGGAGATCAGGTTAGTCTGAGAGACCAGGCTTGTCTGAGAGACCAGGCTAGTCTGAGAGACCAGGTTAGTCTGAAAGACCAGGCTAGTCTGAGAGACCAGGCTAGTCTGAGAGACCAGGTTAGTCTGAATGATGAGGCTAGTCTGAGAGACGAGTCTGAGAGACCAGGTTAGTCTAAGAGACCAGGCTTGTCTGAGAGACGAGTCTGAGAGACCAGGTTAGTCTAAGAGACCAGGCTTGTCTGAGAGACCAGGTTAGTCTGAGAGACCAGGCTAATCTGAAAGACCAGGTTAGTCTGAGAGAGCAGGTTAGTCTGGGAGACCAGATTAGTCTGAGAGACCAGGCTAATCTGAAAGACCAGGTTAGTCTGAGAGACCAGGTTAGTCTGAGAGACCAGGTTAGTCTGAGAGACCAGGCTAGTCTGAGAGACCAGGCTAGTCTGAGAGACCAGGTTAGTCTAAGAGATCAGGCTTGTCTGAGAGACGAGTCTGAGAGACCAGGTTAGTCTGAGAGACCAGGCTAATCTGAAAGACCAGGTTAGTCGGAGAGAGCAGGTTAGTCTGGGAGACCAGGTTAGTCTGAGAGACCAGGCTAATCTGAAAGACCAGGTTAGTCTGAGAGACCAGGTTAGTCTGAAAGACCAGGTTAGTCTGGGAGACCAGGTTAGTCTGGGAGACCAGGCTAGTCTGGGCCTGACTATGAGTGAGATATATTGTCTTCCCAACTATGAACAAGCTGTTCTTGACCCTTATTGACCAATGGATTGCATCTTTGACTTTCATATGCAGTATGGCAAACGAATGAGATAAAACATCTAAATTGCCATTTATTGCATTGAGGCATGATTGCATTTTGAACAATTTATGAATTACACCAGAATTACATTGAAGACATTGTATCAAGTTTGAGCTGAACTTCACGATTGACTCAAGAAGTACAAGCATTTCATTGGTTCATCAGTTTTCCCAAACAAGATACATTTTAAAATAAATCATCCTTTTAAAAACATACAAAATGATAGTAACTTGAAGTAATCAATCAGAAATCAATATCACTAAAAGGAAGCCGATCACCCCAGAGAGAGAATTTAGATTTCCTCAGTATATCAATGGGTAGCCTAAACCTGAACATACTCATCGACAGAGTTCAATCAAATGCAAGATTGGCAGAATAAATCATGGAAAACTTGAACAAAAGCATCTGTGCCTGCCAAGGCTGTGGTATTGTTGTCAAACAATGGAGTGTTCAATCTGTGTCATTGCATGTTTTATGGAACAAGGGCAAATAGCATTCTGACGGACAGTAGAGCATTAGAAATTGAAATGTTTTCTATCCTCAAACATACCCATTGTCTCTCATGCTTGGATATTCTGATTGAGGCATTTCAGTTCATTTATGTCCCTCTCTCCACTTTGCCATGGCCTAGGACTCAAAAGACTAGTGCCCAGCCAGACTCTTATCATAGACTCTAATGGATATATATTAAATTGACTACTTGAAAAGCATATTGAAATCTGATCTCTAGGTCCGACTACGACCCAACACCATAAGTGCATCTCAACTTCATTGACTCCTCTAGTCCTCCAGTCTGTGATCAAACCAGAAACATAGATCATCTTAAAGTCCTAAACATACAGTATAGATCTCTCAAAACATGATGACTTTATGATGCTAATGTAGCAAAATAACAGTCTGTATGTAGGTCTCCTGGCCCACTGGTGATGCCTGACTTTCCTGTCCCAGCATTCACTGTAAGAAAGCCGTGGCTAGGGCCTGAATCCCTTGGTTAATGGCTGGCGCAACAGTAGTTGGTCTGTCACAGGTAGGCCTCAGCCCTCTCCCAGGGTTGTATCTCTGAGAAGAATCCTTCACACAGCCCAAAGCCCTGATCCAGAGGGATAGCCTGAGCCTCCTCCTTCATCTCCTCCCAGGGATGCACCTCCTGCTGCTCTGGAAACAGAGTCACCTCCTCGAACTGGTGCAGGTGGCTCTGTAACAACTGATCCTGGCTCAGCTGTTGCTGTTGAACATGATGGTCCTCCATGTTACTGCTGTCATATCCCACTGAGCCACTCAGCTCCATGTAGTCGTAAGAGTAGTGGGTCTGCTGGGTCTGGTTGTCCCCCTCTCCACACCACCTTCCCAGCCCAGCGGAGTGCCTCCCCTGCAGGGTCAGGTCCAGAGAGCAGCCCAGGGAACTCAGAGCAGTGTCGATGTCCAGTTCTTCGAACATACTGCAGTTACCACTGAGGACGTCATCAAACACAGACACCAGGTCAAAATCTCCCCTCAGAACTATATCTGCGTTGTGGGCCTCCATGGCTAACAGCGGGGATTTGTGGGTCCGCGCCATCTTGCCGTGTTGCCTTGGAGAAGGTTGTTTTCGCTTACCGCTGGCTCCAGCTCCTAGGTAGTGGTAGCCATCTTGGCTCCCCTGAGTGCCTCTATGGTAGTCAGTTTCCTGGTTGTGCAGGAGCTTGCTCTGCCTGTTGGTGTTGTAAAGGTTGGAGGACATTCTCCTTCTCTTGAAGACTCCGTTAACGAACATGTCAGCGTACTGAGGGTCGATCTGCCAGAAGCCTCCTTTCCCTGGTTCATCCTTCTGCCGCGGCACCTTCATGAAACACTTGTTGAGCGAGAGGTTATGGCGGATAGAGTTCTGTTAGGGGAGGGGAGAGGAGAAGGGGAGGGGGAGTGGAGAATGGGAGAATGGGAGGGGGTGGGGAGAAGGGGAGGGGAGATGGGAAGGTGAAGGGGAGAAGGGGAGGGGAGAAGGAGAGGGGGAGTGGATAAGGGGAGGGGAGAAGGGGGGAGTGGAGGGGGGGAAGAGGGGAGGGGGAGTGGAGAAAGGGAGGGGCAGGGAAGAGGGGGAGGGGAGAAGAAACAAATGTGTTAAATCCATGTTGCATGTGATGTAAATAATAATCTAATTTGATATAGTGTGTGCATGTGTGTTCATATGCGTGTGTGTGTCAAATAGAGAGAAAAAAAGAGAGGGCCTTCTAAGGGGGAGGAGGAGTTATTGTTGTTGTTTGTGTAGGAAATGTACCTAATGAGGCTTTCTAGTGTAGAGCTCTGTGCATTTCAAACATGATCAACTATGCTTAGCTGCCAAGGGAGATCTCATAGGGATACTCATTAACACACACACACACACACACACACACACACACACACACACACACACACACACACACACACACACACACACACACACACAACCCCCTCCCTAGAGCAGTAAAGCACTTGTGTCTGACCCCCTGAGATAGAAGCCTGACAGATATCTCTCGGAGGGTAGAAATAGCAGAGATGTCCTCTTATTTGAGACACCTTGGTTTATAAATTATAAATGTAAATTAAAATAAATATCACTAGGATCTAATAAAATACAGTATAAGTTACTGTTGGTGATTATAAGTTTCTGGATGATTATAATAAATAACAGGAACAATGTGTTTTAAATTGATTTTTGTGTATTAATATTCTTACAACAAAACAACAGGTTTAGTATGCATATTGCAACCCTTCTGCTAGCCCTTATCTGGTCTCTCTCTTCTCTCTTCTCTCCCTGTCGCCATTTAGCTCATCAATAATAGAGTGACAGAGGAGAGCCTGGTAATTTACCTGCCAGCTAGGATCTGCGTGTCTGTAGTAGCAGAAGTTGTCTGTGATCCAGTTATAGATGGTGGACAGAGTCACCTTGGGCTTCTTGCTGGCCTGCATGGCCATACAGATGAGAGAGGCGTAGGAATACGGCGGTTTGACTTTGGGGTTCGTTTTATAGTCAATCTCCTCCGGTGGGATGATCTGCGCCTTGATGTGGTGTTCGTGGTGAGGATAATTCACCAAACGCACATCGGTGGAGTTACTGCCAGAGGTAACCGGGCTCCCGAGGCAGCGAGGCATCCCGCAGGCGGCGGTGTCCCCCGCTGGAGGGCTGGACGGGGAGTCGGTTCCACGGGGGTACAGGCGCTGGTGGTAGGAAAGCAGGTGATGTGATGGGCAACCGGAGCCAGTGCCGGTGGGTCTTTCCTGGTTAGCGCTGAGGATGGAGAAGTTCTGCAACCAGTGGAGGCTGGTCAGGCTGTCGTCCAGGTGCACTGAGCCGGCTGCGCTGTCCTGAAGCTCCGGCTGGAGGTTCAGCCATTTCTCCTTAAACTTGGAGGCGATCTCCGGACTCATCAGGACAGGCATTCTAAGCGTGACGCACGGGACGTTCAATCGCGAAGATGTGGAAATTTTGAAGGACTGTTCAATGAGATGTCCTGCAGCAAAACAAATATTGAAATCGACCGAAACCACATAAAAACAGATCGCATTTGAGCCACTACCCCCATTACTGTAGCCTATTAAAAACACACTATATAAAAAAGCCTATGTGTCTCAACAGTCGAATTCGAGTCACTACTCCCATTACAATAGTCTATTAAAAACATTCTAAATAAAAAAAAAACATTTTTTTCTCAACATGCCAACATGTCAAAACATGAAAATTAAACAAGTGATTATAACACAGTAGCCTATATACCCTTACCTCAAAAACAGGTCAGCGATAATGCTCGGGAACAGTGTACACCTGTTGCAGTGGTCGGTGATCGGTCGGTCCCTGTGCTCTATTCTCCTAGGACTCCGGAGAAGCAGCATCTATCTTCTGCGCAACAAGTGCAGAGGGGGAGGGCTCACCTTAGTATGATCCAGCAGTTTATATAGAAATGTAGAAGATGATTTAATCAATTTCAGTCGTTTTTAATAATCCATAATATTTCAATCCCGGCCAATTGCTCACCAGAATGATACATGAAAAGGTCTGGGTGCTGGAAGGTTCTTGGATGCTCATAATAAAGGTGGAGAGACTTCCCACGAGCCCTTTAAACGTCTTAGAGGTCTCTGATTGGTTGTCTGCTCTCCAGGTTTCACTTGTCTTGACAGACAAAGCTGGTGTGCATGAGGATATGAGGAGCGCGCTCAACTGCTCAACCAGGAATGTATCATTATACCGACATTAGGCTGGCCTATGTTAAGATTACATTGCGGAATACAAGGATAACCACAAAATCAACAACAATTGACATCTCTTTCTAAAGGCTATTGTTGTCCCGAGCCCAATCCTGATCCAAGACCTGTTGAGAGCAATATGGCGCGACAATGCCCCCACGGAGCGCTGAAATGTCGCGCCACAAGTCCCGCGCGTGTGCTACACTTTACTCTCAGCATTCCATACCTTTTGTCAACATTTAGCTAACCCCTTATTAACTGTAGGCTATCAAATAGCATCATCCAACTGCAGAGAGGGGAAATATGAGAGGGAATTCCTACACAATAGCGCCATAGGCTATAGTAGACCTTAGGCCTACTATAACATATTACGGTATCTGAATTATTTCATTTTAAATAATGTAATGTATATTCAATTTGTCACCAACTATAATGCTTGTGAAATAGAATACAAAATGACTCAAGTTGCACAACTTCACTCCTAGGGAATTAGCGTAATATTGGGGGATGACCTAACAAATGTGCCTACTCCAACAAATTATTGCAATTTTGAGGGATTTTGGACATCTCGTTTTTCTATTTACTACAATCCACAGTTTAAATGACACAAAAAAAAACCTGCCTCCATCTGTTGCCAATGGAAAGCTATCTCAGCTCCTCACATAGGGATGCACTGCCGCTCTGTGGAGATATAGTGTACTGCATCTTAATTTGAGTCAATTTGCGACAGCAGGAAAATAATCCTCCAGCAACAAGACATGTGAATTATTATGTGGATTATAATTCATATACATTTTTGTAGTGAATGGTACATTTTTCATATCGGAAAATCAAGTCTGAAATTTCAAAGTGAAAAAACTCAAATGCCAACAAATATAAATGTCCTGTATTTCAGGAAAGTTCTCCTGCTACAGGGTGATCACATTAAGATCCTACACACTGTACCTAGAGAGCTGAATCAATTTGTACTGATATGAGAAAACTGGACAGGTGAAAGCAACCAACAGCAGGTTGGTGCATGTAGATCAATGCAAATGAAGGATAGGGCATGAGCAGAGCAAACCACATAAGACATTGAGATGCTGCCCATGGTGGTTTTAGCATCTTCAAACAGATGGCCCCAGACCTGAGCCAGTAATAGATCAAACATTTTCTAGAGGTTCGCAAAGATTAAGGATCCTAACCTGACCTCACTCTCCCTCACACACAGTGACCTGTCCTGCAATATTTTCCCTTTCACAAGCCTCATTTAACCTCTGTTGCAGTTGCTCTGAATCCATAGTCGTGGGAGGTAGGGGTGCTGAGGGTATTAATATATTAATATGATAAAAATAAAATAAAAATCTCACAAAAGTAGTGCACTGGGTCTTTACTAGTATTAACGGACCGATATAGCAGGCATCTCTGATTTGGCAAGAAAGGTGGTTGTATGATGAAGAACAGTATCTTGCAGGATTCAATAGTTGGAATTGTAAGAGTTGTTGCCCTGACCCCTTCTCTTCTAAATCCATTCTAATAGGATCCAGAAAGAACAAAACCCTGTCTGTCCTCAAATATTTACATCAAAAGGTGTAAAGTTATGGGCAAAGACACAAACAACCACATCAAATTAAATATTTTTCTTGATCAAATAACAATAATCCACCACTTTTTGTGCAGTATTATTTTACCATTCTTACAAACCACTTAATGTAAATGTACATTACTGTATTGTACATAGGCTGGTCATCTAGGTTTATACCTGTAGACTTTCTGTCACCAAAAACAATGCACAATATAGTAAGTGAGTACATTGAGACATCAAGTGGTTTGCAATGATGTGATGATGTGGTGCAGTTGGTAGACCATGGTACTTGCAATGCTAGGGATGTGGGTTTGATTCCCATTGGGGATCAGTACGAAAAAGTATGTAAATGCAACTTATTTCTATGTGAAAACTGAAATGTTCTATTCATTCATTTTCCATTTTAGTAGACACCCTTATCCAGTGAAACCTACAGTACTGAGCACATACATTTTCAAAGTGGAAAACATATATCAACCAAGTATTTTTATATCCACAAGTATTATCAGATAATTATCAGACTCAAGTTACAAATGCTTGTAAACACTCAAATACATTTAGGTTTTTAAAAATCACAAATGTAGTGCATCCCCCAATACATTTTTCTAATTAACTGCCAACATGCCTACATTCCATTCAAAGAATGCAGTCAAGCCACAGCCGGTCACTGGCTGAAATCAGTTGATGATAGGACTTAGACAAGTTGCAAATGCAACAGGTACTGACATTGTTTCATATAATAGCACTCATAGTTTTCCCCCACTTTTATTTTTTATTTTGACATTTATGGTCTGTTTACATACATTTTAGAGGCTATTTATCCAGAAAATTGGTATAAAACCTGTATAAACTATATTTATAATTATATGACAATATTCTAGGTTTACAAACATGTTATTACGCAATTTCTGATATATTACATAACTTACGCTACTTTTATTTTCCTGCTTTAAGTAAAATCAGGATTATGCCTCTACTGCCATTCATTCTAATTAGACTGGTTAGGATTTCTCCCTGACCAATATGGCTGCCATTTTCACCCATTCTGGAACTTTTAGGGTTTATGACATAGTCCCTCTAGTAATTTAATAGAATCTCTATTGTGCTTGCCCTGTAACTTGAGGGGTGGTGGTTGGAGCGCCGAGCTGGCTGTTCCCTCTCAGTTGTTACATTGGTGGCAGTAGTGGGAAAATACTGCAGTCTCTCAATCATTACACTGTTAATAGTGGGCATACTAAAGAGCCTTTGGTCCATGCGCTTGTAGAAGAGCAGGTTCACAAACAGTAGGCCTAGTTGCCTGAACAGATCTGGGGCAAAGCAGAGCTGTGAATGCTGGGACAAAGAAGAAGTGGGTCATTTTATGAGAGTGTAGCATGAATGACTGCATGTAAAAACTTAGATAAGCCAGTCCAGCTGTTGCGGGCTACTGTCTGTCACAGGAGGCACCAAATTGTTTCAAAATCCCACTGGGCACAGATGTCAATTCAACGTCTACTCCACGTTGGTTCAATGTCATTTACTTGAAATGACGTGCAATTCACGTTGATTCAACCAGTGTGTGCCCAGTGGGATGTTTCCAGGTTTGTTTCTGGTCAATCACGAAGGGCCCTGGTGAAACAGGGTAAGTGTTTGACCAGCTGTTCTTATGGTTGCTAGAGGCAACAGCAGTGTTTGTCAAGAGAGGCCTATGGCATACAGTACGTCTACAGACGGGGGTCTGTTGTAATAGGGGATGTCTTGTAAGCTATCAGTATTCACCTGTTTTGCATGACGTCTAGCCCACTTTACATGAGGACACTGAAATCAGGCCACGGTATATGGTCTAGCTATGATGTCCTTTAAGGGTGATTATAAAGGTCATCAGACTAATCAAAAAGGGGATTATAGTACTAAAAGCAACAACATTGGCCATATTCATAGAGAGTCCAAAACTAGAATTTGGCAGTTTGGTTGTGCCCTGAGGATAGCTATATTATATTGATATAATGCACTTTTCAAAGGGACCATTTCACCAGCAGGTGTCTCTATTTCCAAAACCTAACACAAACCCACGAACACACACCCACGGAGAGATTGCGCATAAGAGAGGCTGCACACAGATAACAGGATGTTTACAGTATCCAGTTTCCCACACTCCTTGTAGGTTTATTGACGGTATTGAGGGTTCGTTTTACACACAGTCTACTCCAGGGATCATCAACTAGATTCAGCAGCGGGACGATTTTTCTTGAGCAGATGGTCAGGTGGCCGGAACGTAATTGCAAATAATTTGTCAACTGCAAATTGACCGCAAGAAGCCCAAACAGATATAATATTATACTAAAACAGAATAATTTCAACCCTTGCTGATATTTGTATATGGTCACATACTGTATATCTCTGTATTATGCATGGGAATACTTTGGAACAGATTTCCTAAATTAAAATCACTTGGAGCTGATTTGCTGGTGTTTTTACAGTATTTGACGTTCAACAATAAAATAAACAAATATATATATATATTTTTTTTAAATCTCGGAAAACGCCAGCTGGGGAACCGTTGTCTACTCCCTGTGGCTGCAGTGTTATTTTCCTTTCACCCTGCATCCACTTCAATGCAATTTAGGCATTGGGGGCTGTTGTTAATATGGGTCTCATTGGGGCCATTAAATGAAAAATTGTCTTTCTTATGAGAGCTAATTGAGATTAAACAGTCTGCCAAGTAGAGGCTCAGGACATAGGGTGTATGGACAAAGAGAGAAAACGATGGCAGATTCTCAAATCTGCACGAGCAGAATGAGAACAAGTCACGCATGCAGTAGTCTCGCGTTACCATACCTCCAAAATCACGTCGTTGTAACGCCTCCCTTGGAGAAGCCTGGTTCTCGACGAGGCTACGCGTACAGTAATAGAGTCGTAGACAGTTTGAAACATATACATGTATTATAAAGAATTCATAATACAAAACACAGATGTAATTGGTACATGACAACATTTAACAAGTAATTTATAAACATGTAATACATTATTTAATGACTGCATATAGACAATCTAGGCTGTGCTGCATGGTTTTGACTGCAATATTGACTTAAGTGATCTCACTAAAGAAATGCCCAGACACGACGCTTCTGAATGTGGGCTAAAATACACCCGTGAATAGACTGTCCCTAATGTAATTGTGGAAGTTTTGTTTACCATATTTGGCAAGATAGTGACACAGCGCGCATGGGAATTGGACAGGACCGGCCGTCATTCACAAAATCCCACCCCCTAGAACTTTACAAACAAAGCATTGACTCACGGGACTTGTAGTCCAAAACAAACAAATATAATAAATCCTCATTTTTGGGAACATAATCCTCTCATATTTGACGTTACTATTTTATATTTTCATGAACACGTGAACTGTCTAGATTCTAAGCATTTCCATATTATTTTTTGCAATGTACTGACAATTCCTGTCTTGTGATTCGAGAACATGGAATAATTCATCAAGGCCCCCCTAGTTATGGCAGGACTTTTGCGGCATACAAATCCCATTTGCAGTGCTTTGTCTTCACTGGCTGCCGGCTGGCGTCACTCAAGGGGCACTACTGCTCCTACAGTAAATATTTGTGTTTTCTCAACCGGTTGTGATGGTGAACGACTGAAACTGAAAAGAGAGGAATAAAACCACGAATATCGAAGTTTAGACACAATACTACGAGACGCGAGTAGGAATAAAGCTTCAGCGCAAAATGGATGAGCTCAAACACCAAGTAATGATAAACCAGTTCGTCTTGACAGCGGGTTGTGCTGCAGATCAGGCAAAGCAGCTTTTGCAAGCAGCACATTGGCAATTTGAGGTAAGGGGTTAGCTACGATCAGTAGCGAGATGGCTTGCTAATGTTTATGTTTGACTGCGTATGTGACAGACAGTAAATGTAGTTTTGACCGGGCTGCGAAGTTCATTGTTGTTGGTCATGGCCGAAATTTGATGTTTCACAAGAACATTCGAAAAGAAAGATCAGTATCAACACTTAAACTCAACTTCTAACATGTATTTATTTGTATTTTTTTATCGAATTGTGCTATTGTATCTGTGCTTTATAAATATCCGTAGTATCCATTAAGTACGGCTGAAATGGGAAACGTTTACCCAGTCAATATCCAATTATAATTTACTCTAGAGATTAAATT
This sequence comes from Oncorhynchus mykiss, assembly GCF_013265735.2. NCBI lineage: Eukaryota > Metazoa > Chordata > Actinopteri > Salmoniformes > Salmonidae > Oncorhynchus > Oncorhynchus mykiss. Next base: position 48,078,842 of record NC_048587.1, on the reverse strand, counting down.
AACCTGTTCCCATGCAGTGGTTAGGCGAGGCTAGAAAATGCAATTATGCAATGAAGACAACCGTACGGTTTGTTTTGACTGCACATGATTGTTTAGTCTGCACAGAAAAGTGAAATAGATTTTCCACATCACATTTGATTCAGCTCCATTGTTTATGTGCTGAATGTTTTGTAAACACACACTGTGATGACATAAATCTCTAAACATCATGTATTTATAATGATTTATTTAAAAAATAATACATGTTCTGTGTTCTATGTAGTAGAGTCTAAATATAATTGATCAAATTATATTTTATTTTTGTTTTAGACTGCCCTCAGTGCCTTTTTTCAAGAAACGAATATTCCATACGGTCACCATCATCAAATGGTGAGTATGGGCTCCGAATCAGAATGCAGTCCACTCTTCACCTTAACCTTTTTTTAATATGGTGGTGTAATTTATTTTTAACGGTGTCAATCGTAGTATAGTAGAACTTCTCTTAGTAATTACTTGGAAAACGATAATTATGATGTAGCAACAATAACAAAGCACATGTCGGCCATGTTGCGGAGTCGGGGTCTCTGTAAACAGAGGCATGCTTGCAGCAGCCACGTTCCGTTCAGCTAGCACCGGCTGCGTTCGATCAGAACGTTGGTGATCATGGAATGGACAGAGGAAAGCTGCAGATGGATTCGAAGAACATGTCGGTGATATGTGGACAGCATAGTGGTGGATACACGTGGACGGATTTCACATTCTGTGTGCCACAAACACCATATAATGTAACATAGTCCGATAAATGGAGACACCAGGTAATGTCACTTCCCAGAAAAGGACAGCCAGTCCCTGCTGCTGCAGTTGTCTCCATTTGTCGGACTATGTTACATCATTATGTGTTGTTCTAAGTGTATTACATGTGTAAAGCAATAGAGGAAACGAAATCTCAAGCATAACATTGTCAGTCAGTCAGTCACTTGTTATGGTTTTGTAAGCACTACACTGCCCACTCAGTGGCACATAGGCCTTTGTGTTGAGCTGCATGTCGTGTCACGTTCTGGGACACACCATAGATGAGGATTTGTGGAAATGTTGATCAGTTTGGAGCTGAGCAGAAGCCCATCGCTGTGTTTGTCCAGATTCTCTCTCTGTCAGGTAGCCTCACCATGCTAGTGGACATTTTAGTGTTCATGCTGCTGTGTCAATGCAATGATTGGTAGCAGATATACGTTTTATTGGGGTGCATGGCATGATGCTTACAGTGCAGTGTATTCATACAACGCTGTTTATTTAAGCTGGAGAATATGCTGTTTTACCTGAAGCTTTTGTGTTTGAAAGTACAACACTGTAGCAGTGATTCAACCGAGACCTGATGACATCTATTAGCTGTGCAGAAACAGTACTTCCACCTTCCAACCTTTTTTTTAGCCTATATGTGTGTCACCATGAAATGACTTTTTTATTTAGTAAGTCAACATTCACGCAGATTTAGGTGAACCTGGGTCGTACACTTGTATTTGTGTACAGTAGCCTGTCATATCAGTAGGGGTTTCCTATCCATAGACACAGAATAATGAACCTCCATCTCATTGCAGAACAGTTTGCTCTGTGTCTGTGTGTGTGGTAGTCTACTTCATGGCAGGCTGCAGCCATTGCCAACCCCCTGGAGCCTGTATGTGTGGCTTGGCTATAGAGACTTAATCCACTTTGCTCCAGTCTTTCCTCTAACTGACACACTTTATAGTGATTGACAGACCTGATGGAATCAGCTAAAGCTCCGTAAAGGAAACCGGCATAAACCAGGTCCTGAGCAACTGTACTGAATATTAACCATGTCAATGCTCTACAGTACAATACACATGAATATAAATCTACCCCTAACATGAGTGGTAAGATACTTAGCTATGTGTTTGCATGTAGTGTTGTAATGTACGCTAACCTCTTGTCCTCAAGCAGGTGGGATTTCTCTATTCTATGCTCATGAATTCACATAAATGTTTATCCTCAGTACAATGAGATGATGACTGTTCCAGAGTATACTATAAAATATTATCTTTATTCATTTTGACTTTCCTTTAGCTAAGTCTAAATAATATTTACCCTAGCATCAACACATTCCACCTATGAGCTTTTTCCAGCTGGAGATTGATCACCAATTAAATATGGACTGGTCCCAGTAGCGGCATGCAGCAGCCCCTGCCTCTTCTTGCATAATGTTGTGAAAGGTGGGAGATTTAGCCTAACTTAAGCTTTTTAATATTTTTTCAGCAGCTATTGCGAAGCTAGAGGAGTGCCGTGGCCTTTCCCTGGCACAACATAAACAAACGTTAAGCTTTGCACAGACACGGATTTGATGGGTGTGTGTTTGTGTGTGTGTTTGTACACAATCTTTTTTCAGAGAGCATAACAGGCTTCAAATGAGTCGTGTTTATTGGACAGAATACTAATGAAGCATCCTCTGTTTGACAACACAAAGACTAATGGGCGTGAAGCAGACCCTTTACTGTGGACTTCAGTTCTGTGAGCCTGTTACTGATGTAAGGGCCTTAGTTAAAGCCTGTAGTTAAAGTGAGACTTAGCCTAACCGTGGTGGAGTTAGGAGCCTACTACTCAGTAAGGAGCTTAGGACCGAAGTAGCCTTTCTGGTACAGATCTAGGATCAGCTTTCCCTCCCTAAATCCTAACCTTAACCATCAGATGGACGAGATAGACCTTCCAAATCAGTGGCGAGGGGACAAATCAGTGGCGAGGGGAAATGTACTCCTAAACTCCTGCCGGCTGCCTGGGTAGATTCCCTCCCTCCCCTCCACCCTGTTGCCCTGCCCCTCCCTGCCCTCCACTCTGCTTCCCCAGCCCCTCCCTACTCTCTTCCCTGCTCCGCCTGCCCCTCCCTACCCTCCAGCCTCCTGCCCCCCTACCCTCCACTCTGCTCCTCCGGTCCCTCCCTACTCTCTTCCCTGCTCCGCCTGCCCCTCCCTACCCTCCAGCCTCCTGCCCCCCTACCCTCCACTCTGCTCCTCCGGTCCCTCCCTACTCTCTTCCCTGCTCCGCCTGCCCCTCCCTACCCTCCAGCCTCCTGCCCCCTACCCTCCACTCTGCTCCTCCGGTCCCTCCCTACTCTCTTCCCTGCTCCGCCTGTCCCTCCCTCCCTACCCTCCAGCCTCCTGCCCCCCTACCCTCCACTCTGCTCCTCCGGTCCCTCCCTACTCTCTTCCCTGCTCCGCCTGCCCCCCCTGTCCCACCCTGGCTGTCTCTTCCCCCCGCCCTTCCCTATGCTCAGCCATGTTTAGGTTTTCCTCTTTGTTGTGTCTGCTCGGCTCTCCCCTCCGCGGTTTCCCTCTCCACACACTATCTGCCCATACAAACAGTGCCACCGCAACACATTCCAATAGGAAGCCAGACTCCGGCTGTTCCAAATGGACTCTTTCAGAGCAGCAGGGGCCAGCTAGGCTGCAGACACAGAGCTACCTATCTGGCTGTGTTTTGGGCCTAGACCGAGGTCTCACTGCACCTCTATGAGGGTGTGAGCTGGGGGACTTTCTGAATAGGAGGTGGTGGTGAAACCACCCACACTTTGGTGTGTGTGTGTGTGTTGTTGACTGGCGGCTTTGTTGGAGAGGGGAACTGAAAGTAACTTCTCTTATCTCTATCTGGGCCTTACAGCTGTAGTAAAGTGAATGGAGCATCATGTGACCTGGGAGAAGGAAGTGGGCTGACTTTCACTACAGCACATGTGACTAATCACTAACCTAGAGAACCAGCTACAGTAACAACCAGGAAATACAGTTTATAACGCTTAGACTGATACAATATGCCTGTAGATTTGACTAATTTCATGTCACTATTGTATTATCAAAACCAGGGGATGTGATTCACTCCAACACAAATATACAGTTTGTGGATATGGATGTCATTGTTCATTCATGCCTGGTGTGATATTGTAGGTCTAGATGATCAATGAACCAACCATTAGACTCCATGTGTCGTCTTGTGGTCCAATGAACTTCTCTTTACAATGCTGGCATTCACAGTAGCTGGCTAGCTGTCGTCTGGATACGGTGATGTAGTCAAGAAAGGATTGGACAGCAGAGCAAGTTAATAAGAGTGGGAGAGAGGGAGGAGCAGTGTGGAGGGGGTGGGAAGGAGAGATGGGGAGAGAGGGATGGGGAGAGGGGTGGGGGTGGGAGGGAGAGATGGGGGAGAGAGGGAGGGGCGGTGGGGAGGGGGGTGGGAGAGAGAGAGGAGCGGTGGGGAGGAGAGAGGGAGGAGCGGTGGGGAGGAGAGAGGGAGGGGCGGTGGGGAGGGGGTGGTAGGGAGAGATGGGGGAGAGAGGGATGGGAGAGAGGGATGGGGAGGGTGGTGAGATAGAGAGAGGGAGGGGCGGTGGAGAGAGGGGGGGTGAGGGAGAGATGGGGGAGAGAGGGGTGGGGAGGGGGGTGGGAGAGAGGGATGGGGAGGGGGTGGGGCGGTGTGGAGGGGGTGGGAGGGAGAGATGGGGTTGGGAGGGATGGGGAGGGGGATGGGAGAGAGGGATGGGGAGGGGGTGGGAGAGAGGGAGGGGCAGTGGGGAGGGGGTGGGAGGGAAAGATGGGGTTGAGAGGGATGGGGAGGGGGATGGGAGAGAGGGATGGGGAGGGGGTGGGAGAGAGGGAGGGGCAGTGGGGAGGGGGTGGGAGGGAGAGATGGGGGAGAGAGGGATGGGGAGGGGGGGGAGAGAGGGATGGGGAGGGGGGTGGGAGAGAGGGATGGGGAGGGGGGTGGGAGAGAGGGAGGGGCGGTGTGGAGGGGGTGGGAGGGAGAGATGAGGGAGGGGGTGGGAGTAGTTTCTGGTAACTATAAGCTTGTGATTTTGTTTCTGGGTGTGGCTGAAAAGACTGTTAGAAGAACTCTGATCAGCTAACACACAAACAAACACTCTTTCACACACGTACATTGTAATGTAATATTGTGGTATTATACATTTTGTATTGCAGATATGTTGTGGTAGAGTAGTGTGTAATAGTGTGTTGTATTGTAGATATGTTGTAGTAGAGTAGTGTGTAATAATGTGTTGTATTGTAGATATGTTGTGGTAGAGTAGTGTGTAATAATGTGTTGTATTGTAGATATGTTGTGGTAGTGTGTAATAGTGTGTTGTATTGTAGATATGTTGTAGTAGAGTAGTGTGTAATAATGTGTTGTATTGTAGATATGTTGTAGTAGAGTAGTGTGTAATAGTGTGTTGTATTGTAGATATGTTGTGGTAGTGTGTAATAGTGTGTTGTATTGTAGATATGTTGTGGTAGAGTAGTGTGTAATAATGTGTTGTATTGTAGATATGTTGTGGTAGTGTGTAATAGTGTGTTGTATTGTAGATATGTTGTAGTAGAGTAGTGTGTAATAGTGTGTTGTATTGTAGATATGTTGTGGTAGTGTGTAATAATGTGTTGTATTGTAGATATGTTGTAGTAGAGTAGTGTGTAATAATGTGTTGTATTGTAGATATGTTGTGGTAGTGTGTAATAATGTGTTGTATTGTAGATATGTTGTAGTAGAGTAGTGTGTAATAGTGTGTTGTATTGTAGATATGTTGTGGTAGAGTAGTGTGTAATAGTGTGTTGTATTGTAGATATGTTGTGGTAGAGTAGTGTGTAATAGTGTGTTGTATTGTAGATATGTTGTGGTAGTGTGTAATAATGTGTTGTATTGTAGATATGTTGTGGTAGAGTAGTGTGTAATAGTGTGTTGTATTGTAGATATGTTGTGGTAGTGTGTAATAATGTGTTGTATTGTAGATATGTTGTGGTAGAGTAGTGTGTAATAGTGTGTTGTATTGTAGATATGTTGTGGTAGTGTGTAATAATGTGTTGTATTGTAGATATGTTGTGGTAGTGTGTAATAGTGTGTTGTATTGTAGATATGTTGTGGTAGTGTGTAATAATGTGTTGTATTGTAGATATGTTGTGGTAGAGTAGTGTGTAATAATGTGTTGTATTGTAGATATGTTGTGGTAGTGTGTAATAATGTGTTGTATTGTAGATATGTTGTAGTAGAGTAGTGTGTAATAATGTGTTGTATTGTAGATATGTTGTAGTAGAGTAGTGTGTAATAATGTGTTGTATTGCAGATATGTTGTAGTAGAGTAGTGTGTAATAATGTGTTGTATTGTAGATATGTTGTGGTAGAGTAGTGTGTAATAATGTGTTGTATTGTAGATATGTTGTGGTAGAGTAGTGTGTAATAATGTGTTGTATTGTAGATATGTAGTGGTAGAGTAGTGTGTAATAATGTGTTGTATTGTAGATATGTTGTAGTAGAGTAGTGTGTAATAATGTGTTGTATTGTAGATATGTTGTGGTAGAGTAGTGTGTAATAGTGTGTTGTATTGTAGATATGTTGTGGTAGAGTAGTGTGTAATAGTGTGTTGTATTGTAGATATGTTGTGGTAGTGTGTAATAATGTGTTGTATTGTAGATATGTTGTGGTAGAGTAGTGTGTAATAATGTGTTGTATTGTAGATATGTTGTGGTAGTGTGTAATAATGTGTTGTATTGTAGATATGTTGTGGTAGAGTAGTGTGTAATAGTGTGTTGTATTGTAGATATGTTGTGGTAGAGTAGTGTGTAATAATGTGTTGTATTGTAGATATGTTGTGGTAGAGTAGTGTGTAATAATGTGTTGTATTGTAGATATGTTGTGGTAGAGTAGTGTGTAATAGTGTGTTGTATTGTAGATATGTTGTGGTAGAGTAGTGTGTAATAGTGTGTTGTATTGTAGATATGTTGTAGGAGAGTAGTGTGTAATAATGTGTTGTATTGTAGATATGTTGTGGTAGTGTGTAATAATGTGTTGTATTGTAGATATGTTGTGGTAGAGTAGTGTGTAATAGTGTGTTGTATTGTAGATATGTTGTGGTAGAGTAGTGTGTAATAGTGTGTTGTATTGTAGATATGTTGTAGTAGAGTAGTGTGTAATAATGTGTTGTATTGTAGATATGTTGTGGTAGAGTAGTGTGTAATAGTGTGTTGTATTGTAGATATGTTGTGGTAGTGTGTAATAATGTGTTGTATTGTAGATATGTTGTGGTAGAGTAGTGTGTAATAATGTGTTGTATTGTAGATATGTTGTAGTAGAGTAGTGTGTAATAATGTGTTGTATTGCAGATATGTTGTAGTAGAGTAGTGTGTAATAATGTGTTGTATTGTAGATATGTTGTGGTAGAGTAGTGTGTAATAATGTGTTGTATTGTAGATATGTTGTGGTAGAGTAGTGTGTAATAATGTGTTGTATTGTAGATATGTAGTGGTAGAGTAGTGTGTAATAATGTGTTGTATTGTAGATATGTTGTAGTAGAGTAGTGTGTAATAATGTGTTGTATTGTAGATATGTTGTGGTAGAGTAGTGTGTAATAGTGTGTTGTATTGTAGATATGTTGTGGTAGAGTAGTGTGTAATAGTGTGTTGTATTGTAGATATGTTGTGGTAGTGTGTAATAATGTGTTGTATTGTAGATATGTTGTGGTAGAGTAGTGTGTAATAATGTGTTGTATTGTAGATATGTTGTGGTAGTGTGTAATAATGTGTTGTATTGTAGATATGTTGTGGTAGAGTAGTGTGTAATAGTGTGTTGTATTGTAGATATGTTGTGGTAGAGTAGTGTGTAATAATGTGTTGTATTGTAGATATGTTGTGGTAGAGTAGTGTGTAATAATGTGTTGTATTGTAGATATGTTGTGGTAGAGTAGTGTGTAATAGTGTGTTGTATTGTAGATATGTTGTGGTAGAGTAGTGTGTAATAGTGTGTTGTATTGTAGATATGTTGTAGGAGAGTAGTGTGTAATAATGTGTTGTATTGTAGATATGTTGTGGTAGTGTGTAATAATGTGTTGTATTGTAGATATGTTGTGGTAGAGTAGTGTGTAATAGTGTGTTGTATTGTAGATATGTTGTGGTAGAGTAGTGTGTAATAGTGTGTTGTATTGTAGATATGTTGTAGTAGAGTAGTGTGTAATAATGTGTTGTATTGTAGATATGTTGTGGTAGAGTAGTGTGTAATAGTGTGTTGTATTGTAGATATGTTGTGGTAGTGTGTAATAATGTGTTGTATTGTAGATATGTTGTGGTAGAGTAGTGTGTAATAGTGTGTTGTATTGTAGATATGTTGTGGTAGTGTGTAATAATGTGTTGTATTGTAGATATGTTGTGGTAGAGTAGTGTGTAATAGTGTGTTGTATTGTAGATATGTTGTGGTAGTGTGTAATAATGTGTTGTATTGTAGATATGTTGTGGTAGTGTGTAATAATGTGTTGTATTGTAGATATGTTGTGGTAGAGTAGTGTGTAATAGTGTGTTGTATTGTAGATATGTTGTAGGAGAGTAGTGTGTAATAATGTGTTGTATTGTAGATATGTTGTGGTAGTGTGTAATAATGTGTTGTATTGTAGATATGTTGTGGTAGAGTAGTGTGTAATAATGTGTTGTATTGTAGATATGTTGTGGTAGAGTAGTGTGTAATAATGTGTTGTATTGTAGATATGTTGTGGTAGAGTAGTGTGTAATAATGTGTTGTATTGTAGATATGTTGTGGTAGAGTAGTGTGTAATAATGTGTTGTATTGTAGATATGTTGTGGTAGAGTAGTGTGTAATAATGTGTTGTATTGTAGATATGTTGTGGTAGAGTAGTGTGTAATAATGTGTTGTATTGTAGATATGTTGTGGTAGAGTAGTGTGTAATAATGTGTTGTATTGTAGATATGTTGTGGTAGTGTGTAATAATGTGTTGTATTGTAGATATGTTGTGGTAGAGTAGTGTGTAATAATGTGTTGTATTGTAGATATGTTGTGGTAGTGTGTAATAATGTGTTGTATTGTAGATATGTTGTGGTAGAGTAGTGTGTAATAATGTGTTGTATTGTAGATATGTTGTGGTAGTGTGTAATAATGTGTTGTATTGTAGATATGTTGTGGTAGTGTGTAATAATGTGTTGTATTGTAGATATGTTGTGGTAGAGTAGTGTGTAATAATGTGTTGTATTGTAGATATGTTGTAGTAGAGTAGTGTGTAATAATGTGTTGTATTGTAGATATGTTGTGGTAGAGTAGTGTGTAATAATGTGTTGTATTGTAGATATGTTGTAGTAGAGTAGTGTGTAATAATGTGTTGTATTGTAGATATGTTGTGGTAGAGTAGTGTGTAATAATGTGTTGTATTGTAGATATGTTGTAGTAGAGTAGTGTGTAATAATGTGTTGTATTGTAGATATGTTGTAGTAGAGTAGTGTGTAATAATGTGTTGTATTGTAGATATGTTGTGGTAGAGTAGTGTGTAATAATGTGTTGTATTGTAGATATGTTGTGGTAGTGTGTAATAATGTGTTGTATTGTAGATATGTAGTGGTAGAGTAGTGTGTAATAATGTGTTGTATTGTAGATATGTTGTAGTAGAGTAGTGTGTAATAATGTGTTGTATTGTAGATATGTTGTGGTAGAGTAGTGTGTAATAATGTGTTGTATTGTAGATATGTTGTGGTAGAGTAGTGTGTAATAATGTGTTGTATTGTAGATATGTTGTGGTAGAGTAGTGTGTAATAATGTGTTGTATTGTAGATATGTAGTGGTAGAGTAGTGTGTAATAATGTGTTGTATTGTAGATATGTTGTGGTAGAGTAGTGTGTAATAATGTGTTGTATTGTAGATATGTTGTGGTAGTGTGTAATAATGTGTTGTATTGTAGATATGTTGTGGTAGAGTAGTGTGTAATAATGTGTTGTATTGTAGATATGTTGTGGTAGTGTGTAATAATGTGTTGTATTGTAGATATGTTGTGGTAGTGTGTAATAATGTGTTGTATTGTAGATATGTTGTGGTAGAGTAGTGTGTAATAATGTGTTGTATTGTAGATATGTTGTAGTAGAGTAGTGTGTAATAATGTGTTGTATTGTAGATATGTTGTGGTAGAGTAGTGTGTAATAATGTGTTGTATTGTAGATATGTTGTAGTAGAGTAGTGTGTAATAATGTGTTGTATTGTAGATATGTTGTAGTAGAGTAGTGTGTAATAATGTGTTGTATTGTAGATATGTTGTGGTAGAGTAGTGTGTAATAATGTGTTGTATTGTAGATATGTTGTGGTAGTGTGTAATAATGTGTTGTATTGTAGATATGTTGTGGTAGTGTGTAATAATGTGTTGTATTGTAGATATGTTGTGGTAGAGTAGTGTGTAATAATGTGTTGTATTGTAGATATGTTGTAATAGAGTAGTGTGTAATAATGTGTTGTATTGTAGATATGTTGTGGTAGAGTAGTGTGTAATAATGTGTTGTATTGTAGATATGTTGTGGTAGTGTGTAATAATGTGTTGTATTGTAGATATGTTGTGGTAGAGTAGTGTGTAATAATGTGTTGTATTGTAGATATGTAGTGGTAGAGTAGTGTGTAATAATGTGTTGTATTGTAGATATGTTGTAGTAGAGTAGTGTGTAATAATGTGTTGTATTGTAGATATGTTGTGGTAGAGTAGTGTGTAATAATGTGTTGTATTGTAGATATGTTGTGGTAGAGTAGTGTGTAATAATGTGTTGTATTGTAGATATGTTGTGGTAGAGTAGTGTGTAATAATGTGTTGTATTGTAGATATGTTGTGGTAGAGTAGTGTGTAATAATGTGTTGTATTGTAGATATGTAGTGGTAGAGTAGTGTGTAATAATGTGTTGTATTGTAGATATGTTGTGGTAGAGTAGTGTGTAATAATGTGTTGTATTGTAGATATGTTGTGGTAGTGTGTAATAATGTGTTGTATTGTAGATATGTTGTGGTAGAGTAGTGTGTAATAATGTGTTGTATTGTAGATATGTTGTGGTAGTGTGTAATAATGTGTTGTATTGTAGATATGTTGTGGTAGTGTGTAATAATGTGTTGTATTGTAGATATGTTGTGGTAGAGTAGTGTGTAATAATGTGTTGTATTGTAGATATGTTGTAGTAGAGTAGTGTGTAATAATGTGTTGTATTGTAGATATGTTGTGGTAGAGTAGTGTGTAATAATGTGTTGTATTGTAGATATGTTGTAGTAGAGTAGTGTGTAATAATGTGTTGTATTGTAGATATGTTGTGGTAGAGTAGTGTGTAATAATGTGTTGTATTGTAGATATGTTGTAGTAGAGTAGTGTGTAATAATGTGTTGTATTGTAGATATGTTGTAGTAGAGTAGTGTGTAATAATGTGTTGTATTGTAGATATGCTGTGGTAGAGTAGTGTGTAATAATGTGTTGTATTGTAGATATGTTGTGGTAGTGTGTAATAATGTGTTGTATTGTAGATATGTTGTGGTAGAGTAGTGTGTAATAATGTGTTGTATTGTAGATATGTTGTGGTAGTGTGTAATAGTGTGTTGTATTGTAGATATGTTGTGGTAGAGTAGTGTGTAATAATGTGTTGTATTGTAGATATGTTGTGGTAGAGTAGTGTGTAATAATGTGTTGTATTGTAGATATGTTGTGGTAGTGTGTAATAATGTGTTGTATTGTAGATATGTTGTAGTAGAGTAGTGTGTAATAATGTGTTGTATTGTAGATATGTAGTGGTAGAGTAGTGTGTAATAATGTGTTGTATTGTAGATATGTTGTGGTAGAGTAGTGTGTAATAATGTGTTGTATTGTAGATATGTTGTGGTAGAGTAGTGTGTAATAATGTGTTGTATTGTAGATATGTTGTGGTAGTGTGTAATAATGTGTTGTATTGTAGATATGTTGTGGTAGAGTAGTGTGTAATAATGTGTTGTATTGTAGATATGTTGTAGTAGAGTAGTGTGTAATAATGTGTTGTATTGTAGATATGTTGTGGTAGAGTAGTGTGTAATAATGTGTTGTATTGTAGATATGTTGTGGTAGTGTGTAATAATGTGTTGTATTGTAGATATGTTGTAGTAGAGTAGTGTGTAATAATGTGTTGTATTGTAGATATGTTGTGGTAGAGTAGTGTGTTGTATTGTAGATATGTTGTGGTAGTGTGTAATAATGTGTTGTATTGTAGATATGTTGTGGTAGTGTGTAATAATGTGTTGTATTGTAGATATGTTGTGGTAGTGTGTAATAATGTGTTGTATTGTAGATATGTTGTGGTAGAGTAGTGTGTAATAATGTGTTGTATTGTAGATATGTTGTAGTAGAGTAGTGTGTAATAATGTGTTGTATTGTAGATATGTTGTGGTAGTGTGTAATAATGTGTTGTATTGTAGATATGTTGTGGTAGTGTGTAATAATGTGTTGTATTGTAGATATGTTGTGGTAGAGTAGTGTGTAATAATGTGTTGTATTGTAGATATGTTGTAGTAGAGTAGTGTGTAATAATGTGTTGTATTGTAGATATGTTGTGGTAGAGTAGTGTGTTGTATTGTAGATATGTTGTGGTAGTGTGTAATAATGTGTTGTATTGTAGATATGTTGTGGTAGTGTGTAATAATGTGTTGTATTGTAGATATGTTGTGGTAGTGTGTAATAATGTGTTGTATTGTAGATATGTTGTGGTAGTGTGTAATAATGTGTTGTATTGTAGATATGTTGTGGTAGTGTGTAATAATGTGTTGTATTGTAGATATGTTGTGGTAGAGTAGTGTGTAATAATGTGTTGTATTGTAGATATGTAGTGGTAGAGTAGTGTGTAATAATGTGTTGTATTGTAGATATGTTGTGGTAGAGTAGTGTGTAATAATGTGTTGTATTGTAGATATGTTGTGGTAGAGTAGTGTGTAATAATGTGTTGTATTGTAGATATGTAGTGGTAGAGTAGTGTGTAATAATGTGTTGTATTGTAGATATGTTGTGGTAGAGTAGTGTGTAATAATGTGTTGTATTGTAGATATGTAGTGGTAGAGTAGTGTGTAATAATGTGTTGTATTGTAGATATGTTGTGGTAGAGTAGTGTGTAATAATGTGTTGTATTGTAGATATGTAGTGGTAGAGTAGTGTGTAATAATGTGTTGTATTGTAGATATGTTGTAGTAGAGTAGTGTGTAATAATGTGTTGTATTGTAGATATGTTGTGGTAGTGTGTAATAATGTGTTGTATTGTAGATATGTTGTGGTAGAGTAGTGTGTAATAATGTGTTGTATTGTAGATATGTTGTGGTAGTGTGTAATAATGTGTTGTATTGTAGATATGTTGTGGTAGAGTAGTGTGTAATAATGTGTTGTATTGTAGATATGTTGTAGTAGAGTAGTGTGTAATAATGTGTTGTATTGTAGATATGTTGTGGTAGAGTAGTGTGTAATAATGTGTTGTATTGTAGATATGTTGTGGTAGTGTGTAATAATGTGTTGTATTGTAGATATGTTGTAGTAGAGTAGTGTGTAATAATGTGTTGTATTGTAGATATGTTGTGGTAGAGTAGTGTGTTGTATTGTAGATATGTTGTGGTAGTGTGTAATAATGTGTTGTATTGTAGATATGTTGTGGTAGTGTGTAATAATGTGTTGTATTGTAGATATGTTGTGGTAGTGTGTAATAATGTGTTGTATTGTAGATATGTTGTGGTAGAGTAGTGTGTAATAATGTGTTGTATTGTAGATATGTTGTAGTAGAGTAGTGTGTAATAATGTGTTGTATTGTAGATATGTTGTGGTAGTGTGTAATAATGTGTTGTATTGTAGATATGTTGTGGTAGTGTGTAATAATGTGTTGTATTGTAGATATGTTGTGGTAGAGTAGTGTGTAATAATGTGTTGTATTGTAGATATGTTGTAGTAGAGTAGTGTGTAATAATGTGTTGTATTGTAGATATGTTGTGGTAGAGTAGTGTGTTGTATTGTAGATATGTTGTGGTAGTGTGTAATAATGTGTTGTATTGTAGATATGTTGTGGTAGTGTGTAATAATGTGTTGTATTGTAGATATGTTGTGGTAGTGTGTAATAATGTGTTGTATTGTAGATATGTTGTGGTAGTGTGTAATAATGTGTTGTATTGTAGATATGTTGTGGTAGTGTGTAATAATGTGTTGTATTGTAGATATGTTGTGGTAGAGTAGTGTGTAATAATGTGTTGTATTGTAGATATGTAGTGGTAGAGTAGTGTGTAATAATGTGTTGTATTGTAGATATGTTGTGGTAGAGTAGTGTGTAATAATGTGTTGTATTGTAGATATGTTGTGGTAGAGTAGTGTGTAATAATGTGTTGTATTGTAGATATGTAGTGGTAGAGTAGTGTGTAATAATGTGTTGTATTGTAGATATGTTGTGGTAGAGTAGTGTGTAATAATGTGTTGTATTGTAGATATGTAGTGGTAGAGTAGTGTGTAATAATGTGTTGTATTGTAGATATGTTGTGGTAGAGTAGTGTGTAATAATGTGTTGTATTGTAGATATGTAGTGGTAGAGTAGTGTGTAATAATGTGTTGTATTGTAGATATGTTGTAGTAGAGTAGTGTGTAATAATGTGTTGTATTGTAGATATGTTGTGGTAGTGTGTAATAATGTGTTGTATTGTAGATATGTTGTGGTAGAGTAGTGTGTTGTATTGTAGATATATTGTGATAGAGTAGTGTGTAATTGCCTTCATCTTGTTTGGACCACAGGAAGAGTAGCTGTGCCTTGGCAGGAAGTAATGCGTATCCTTAATAAATACAAATACACGCACACATTTATTTTGAAGTCTCCATTAGGCTATAACTGGTCATGTGTTAGATGGGAAGATATTTATAATCACAGTCATAAATGACAACATGGCTGACTGACTGCACTTCTGCAATGGCTGCTAGGAGAGAAATGGTTCTATCCCTCTCTGTCTGACTGGCCCTGGACAATGACCATGATCTGTTCATCACCAGGGCAGAGGGAGGCAGGGAGGGAAGAAGGGAGAGAAAAGAGTAGTGAGGCAATAAGGAAGGAAGGAAGATAAAGTCAGAGTATTGGTTTTACTGCAGGGTAGAATAGGGTAATAACAGGGTAATGATGATGAAGTATTTGGAGATGAGAGATGATTCTCCTCAGTTACTAACACATATCATCTTTGTGTCTGTGGCAGTCTGTCTGGCTTGTGAAAAAACTTCCACTTTGTCTCTGGATAAATACCATTGGAGTAAACTGAAATCCACTGTATGTTTCCCGTATTGAGAAAGACAGGTGTGTGTGGGTGCATGACTGGGTGTGTCTGCGTGTGTATTTTTGCTCATAGTTCCAAGTTTACCATCTGTTTAGGCCACGCAGAGTGTATAGTATTTCCCAGTATGGTGTGTGTGGGGTGTCACAGTACCAGGCAGGCTTGGTACACACACACACACATACACACACACGCACACACGCACACACGCACACACACGCACACACACACAGGTACAACACACACACAGGTACAACACACACACACACACACAGGTGTGTTTACAGCACACACACACAGGTACAGCGCACACACACACACACACACACACACACACACACACACACACACACACACAGACAGGTACAGTGCACACACCCACACACAGGTACAGTACACACACACACACACACACACACACACACACACACACAGGCACAGTATACACACAGGCACAGTACACACACAGGCACAGTATACACACAGGCACAACACACACACACATACAGTGCCTTGCGAAAGTATTCGGCCCCCTTGAACTTTGCGACCTTTTGCCACATTTCAGGCTTCAAACATAAAGATATAAAACTGTATTTTTTTGTGAAGAATCAACAACAAGTGGGACACAATCATGAAGTGGAACGACATTTATTGGATATTTCAAACTTTTTTAACAAATCAAAAACTGAAAAATTGGGCATGCAACATTATTCAGCCCCTTTACTTTCAGTGCAGCAAACTCTCTCCAGAAGTTCAGTGAGGATCTCTGAATGATCCAATGTTGACCTAAATAAATACAATCCACCTGTGTGTAATCAAGTCTCCGTATAAATGCACCTGCACTGTGATAGTCTCACACACACACACACACCCACACACCCAGGTACAGTATACACACACACACACACACACACACACACACACACACACACACACACACACACACACACACACACACCCAGGTACAGTATACACACACACACACACACACACACACACACACACACACACACACACACACACACAGGTGCAGCACACACACACACACGCACACACAGTTACAGCACATACACACAGGTACAGCGCACACACACATACACACACACAGGTACAGCACACACACACACACACACAGGTACAGCACACACAAACACGCACACACACAGTTACAGTACAGCACACACACACACGCACACACACAGGTACAGTACACACACACACACACACACACACACACACAGGTACAGCACACACACACACGCACGCACACACACAGTTACAGTACACACACACACCCACACACCCAGGTACAGTACACACACACACACACACACACACACACACACACACAGGTACAGCACACACACACACACGCACACACACAGGTACAGCACACACACACACGCACACACACACCCAGGTACAGTACACACACACACACACACACACACAGGTACAGCACACACACCCACGCACGCACACACACAGTTACAGTACACACACACACCCACACACACACACACAGGTACAGCACACACACACACGCACACACAGGTACAGCACACACACACATACACACAGGTACAGCGCACACACACATACACACAGGTGCAGCAAACACACACACACAGGTACAGCACACACACATACACACTAGAGGTCGACCGATTAATGGGAATGGCCGATTATTTAGGGCCGATTTCAAGTTTTCATAACAATCTGTAATTGGCATTATTGGACACCGATCATAGCCGATTACATTGCACTCCACGAGGAGACTGCGTGGCAGGCTGTCTACCTGTTATGCGAATGCAGCAAGGAGCCAAGGTAAGGTGCTAGCTAGCATTAAACGTATCTTATCTTATCTTAAAAAACAATCAATCTTAACATAATCACTAGTTAACTACACATGATTGATGACTTTTCTAGTTTAACTAGCTTGTCCTGCGTTGCATATAATCAATGCGGTCCCTGTTAATTTATCATTGAATCACAGCTTACTTCGCCAAATGGGTGATTTAACAAGCGCATTCGCGAAAAAAGCCCTGTCGTTGCACTAATGTGTACCTAACCATAAACATCAACGCCTTTCTTAAAATCAATACACAAGTATATATTTTTAAACCTACATATTTAGTTAATATTGCCTGCTAACATGAATTTATTTTAACTAGGGAAGTTGTGTAACTTCTCTTGCGTTCTGTGCAACAGAGTCAGGGTATATGCAGCAGTTTGGGCCGCCTGACTCGTTGCGAACTGTGAAGACCATTTCTTCCTAACAAAGACAGCCAACTTCGCCAAACGGGGATGATTTAACAAATGCGCATTTGCGAAAAAAGCATAATCGTTGCACGAATGTACCTAGCCATAAACATCAATGCCTTTCTTAAAATCAATACACAGAAGTACAGTGCCTTGCGAAAGTATTCGGCCCCCTTGAACTTTGCGACCTTTTGCCACATTTCAGGCTTCAAACATAAAGATATAAAACTGTATTTTTTTGTGAATAATCAACAACAAGTGGGACACAATCATGAAATGGAACGACATTTATTGGATATTTCAAACTTTTTTAACAAATCAAAAACTGAAAAATTGGGCGTGCAAAATTATTCAGCCCCTTTACTTTCAGTGCAGCAAACTCTCTCCAGAAGTTCAGTGAGGATCTCTGAATGATCCAATGTTGACCTAAATGACTAATGATGATAAATACAATCCACCTGTGTGTAATCAAGTCTCCGTATAAATGCACCTGCACTGTGATAGTCTCAGAGGTCCGTTAAAAGCGCAGAGAGCATCATGAAGAACAAGGAACACACCAGGCAGGTCCGAGATACTGTTGTGAAGAAGTTTAAAGCCGGATTTGGATACAAAAATATTTCCCAAGCTTTAAACATCCCAAGGAGCACTGTGCAAGCGCTAATATTGAAATGGAAGGAGTATCAGACCACTGCAAATCTACCAAGACCTGGCCGTCCCTCTAAACTTTCAGCTCATACAAGGAGAACACTGATCAGAGATGCAGCCAAGAGGCCCATGATCACTCTGGATGAACTGCAGAGATCTACAGCTGAGGTGGGAGACTCTGTCCATAGGACAACAATCAGTCGTATATTGCACAAATCTGGCCTTTATGGAAGAGTGGCAAGAAGAAAGCCATTTCTTAAAGATATCCATAAAAAGTGTCGTTTAAAGTTTGCCACAAGCCACCTGGGAGACACACCAAACATGTGGAAGAAGGTGCTCTGGTCAGATGAAACCAAAATTGAACTTTTTGGCAACAATGCAAAATGTTATGTTTGGCGTAAAAGCAACACAGCTCATCACCCTTAACACACCATCCCCACTGTCAAACATGGTGGTGGCAGCATCATGGTTTGGGCCTGCTTTTCTTCAGCAGGGACAGGGAAGATGGTTAAAATTGATGGGAAGATGGATGGAGCCAAATACAGGACCATTCTGGAAGAAAACCTGATGGAGTCTGCAAAAGACCTGAGACTGGGACGGAGATTTGTCTTCCAACAAGACAATGATCCAAAACATAAAGCAAAATCTACAATGGAATGGTTCAAAAATAAACATATCCAGGTGTTAGAATGGCCAAGTCAAAGTCCAGACCTGAATCCAATCGAGAATCTGTGGAAAGAACTGAAAACTGCTGTTCACAAATGCTCTCCATCCAACCTCACTGAGCTTGAGCTGTTTTGCAAGGAGGAATGGGAAAAAATGTCAGTCTCTCGATGTGCAAAACTGATAGAGACATACCCCAAGCGACTTACAGCTGTAATCGCAGCAAAAGGTGGCGCTACAAAGTATTAACTTAAGGGGGCTGAATAATTTTGCACACCCAATTTTTCAGTTTTTGATTTGTTAAAAAAGTTTGAAATATCCAATAAATGTCGTTCCACTTCATGATTGTGTCCCACTTGTGTCACTTCTCTTGCGTTCAGTGCATGCAGAGTCTGGGTATATGCAACAGTTTGGGCCGCCTGGCTCGTTGCGAACTAATTTGCCAGAATTTTACGTAATTATGACATAACATTGAAGGTTGTGCAATGTAACAGGAATATTTAGACTTAGGGATGCCACCCGTTTGCCAACAGCTCTTCGCAATGCTTCAAGCATTGCGCTGTTTATGACTACAAGCCTATCAACTCCCGAGATTAGGCTGATGTAACCGATGTGAAATGGCTAGCTAGTTAGCGGGGTGCGCGCTAATAGCGTTTCAAACGTCACTCGCTCTGAGACTTGGAGTAGTTGTTCTCCTTGCTCTGCATGGGTAACGCTGCTTCGAGTGTGGCTGTTGTCGATGTGTTCCTGGTTCGAGCCCAGGTTGGGGCGAGGAGAGGGACGGAAGCTATACTGTTACACTGGCAATACTAAAGTGCCTATAAGAACATCCAATAGTCAAAGGTATATGAAATATAAATGGTATAGAGAGAAATAGTCCTATAATTCCTATAATAACCTCAACCTAAAACTTCTTTCTAACCTGGGAATATTGAAGACTCATGTTAAAAGGAACCACCAGCTTTCATATGTTCTCATGTTCTGAGGAAGGAACTTAAACGTTAGCTTTTTTTACATGGCACATATTGTACTTATACTTTCTTCTCCAACACTTTGTTTTTGCATTATTTAAACCAAATTGAACATGTTTAATTATTTATTTGAGGATAAATTGATTTGAATGATGTATTATATTAAGTTAAAATAAAAGTGTTCATTCAGTATTGTTGTAATTGTCATTATTACAAATAAATAAATAATTCGGTGTTGAAAAATCATAATCGGTCGACCGCTAATACACACACATACAGGCACAGTACACACACACAGGCACAGTACACACACAGGCACACACACAGGTACAGCACACACACACACACACACACACACACACACACACACACACACACACACACACACACACAGGTACAGTACACACACAAACACACACAGGTACAGTACAGGCACAGTACACACATACACACACACACACAGATGTACAGTACACACACACATGTACAGTACACACACGCACGCACGCTTTGGTTTCACACACACTCTACTTTGTCTCAACTGATAACTGAGAGTGTTGTCCCGCTTGTACACTACATGACGAAAAGTATGTGGACACCTGCTCGTCAAACATTTCATTCCACTCTTCTGGGAAGGATTTCCACTAGATGTTGGAACATGGCTGCGGGGACTTGCTTCCATTCAGCCACAAGAGCATTAGTGTGGTCGCCACTGATGTTGGGAGATTAGGCCTGGCTCGCAGTCGGGGTTCCAGTTCATCCCAAAGATGTTCAATGTGGTTGAAGTCAGGGCTCTGCAGGCTCGTCAAGTACTTCCACACCGATCTCGACAAACCATTTCTGTATGGACTCGCTTTGTGTACGGGGGCATTGTCATGCTGAAACAGGAAAGGGCCTTCCCCAAACTGTTGCCACAAAGTTGGAAGCACAGAATCATCTAGAATAACATTGTATGCTATAGCGTTAACATTTCCCTTCACTGGAACTAAGGGGCCTAGCCCAAACCATGAAAAACAGCCGCAGACCATTATTCCTTCTCCACCAAACTTTACAGTTGGCACTATGCATTGGGGCAGGTAGCGTTGTCCTGGCATCCGCCAAACCCAGACTCGTCTGTCGAACTGCCAGATGGTGAAGTATGATTCATCACTCCAGAGAACACGTTTCCACTGCTCCAGAGTTCAATGGCTATGAGCTTTACACCACTCCAGCTGACACTTGGCATTGCACATGGTGATCTTATGCATGTGTGCGGCTGCTTGGTCACGGAAACCCATTTCATGAAGCTCCTGACGAACAGTTCTTGTGCTGACATTGCTTCCAGAGGCAGTTTGGTAGTGAGTGTTCTAACAGAGGACAGACACATTTTACATGCTACTCGCTTCAAAACTCGCCGGTCTTGTTCTGTGAGCTTGTGTGGCCTACAACTTTGCGGCTGAGCCATTGTTGCTCCTACACGTTTCCACTTCACAATAACAATCACAGCAGCAAGATTTGTGACCTGTTGCCACAAGAAAAGGGCACCCCTCTGTCTCTCTTTCTGTCTCGGTCTCTTTATCTTTCTATTTCTGTCTCTCTCTGTCTCGGTTTCTGTCTTTGTCTCTCTCTCTCACACTCTGTCAATCTTTTTCTCTCTCTGTCTCTCTGTCTCTCCGACAGTTCAGACACTGCTGGGAGTCTGTGCATCATCATGCGTCTTATCAGGTTGCTTTACAGTGGAACACAGAGACTCATCAATTATTCCATTACCTACCATATTAACATATTAACTAGCATATTATTATATTAATTGCAGGACATCCTAGTCACCTAGCCCCAAGGGTCCCTGATAGTCAGAGGAAGTGTCCCAATAGTCTAAAGTTGATTGTTTTGCTTATCTCCTCTCCTGTATTTGCACAGACTGTATTTGCAAAGGACTGGATCTAGTCAGTCACTTTCTCCCTCTGTCACAACACAGGTCGATAACTTTGGAACAGACCTCCTCATTGGACAGAATGGATTTTGAAAACAATCCTGCACAATTCTACATTATGCTCCGGTACATTCCACATTCAACCAGTTAAGACAGGTGCAGCTTTTTCATGGCTCTCTCAAAAAACTGTAAATACTTCCCTACCCTGTTTATTGAGCAAGGGACGTCATTGGACAGGGATTCATGCCGCGTTCATGTGCTAGTCGGAACTAGGAAACTCAGAAGTTTTCGACTAACTGGTTGAAGTTATACACATGCTGCGTTCAACCAGTTAGCAAGTCGGAAATCAGTCAGCAAATGAACACGAGACTAGAGGGAATGTTGGTGGAGATATAATGTTGGCAAAATAAAAATCAAATCAAATTTCATTGGTCACATACACATGGTTAGCAGATGTTAATGCGAGTGTAGCGAAATGCTTGTGCTTCTAGTTCCGACCATGCAGTATAATCTAACAAGTAATCTAACAATAGAAAGTTACACCTAAAAACTGATCTAAGGTCAGTTATGTGTTTCGCCCACATAATGGTTAGCGTTAAGATTTGGGGAGGGTAAACTGATCCTAGATCATCTGTGCCTAAGGGCAACTTCTACCCAGATCTTTGTGGTTCTCTAGTTAAACTCTCATGGGTCTGTCTGCAAGGGGTGACACGAAACAGCCACCGGAAGTAGAGACAGACAGAGACAACTAACATGTGGTTGAATAAAATGCAGGGCTACAGCATTCATGTAAACGTTTGAACCTCTCCAGGCTGGATAGTGATCGGGAGGAATATCTGCTCCCCTTACAAATTCAACACGTTGCTCCCTGTAAACAGGGTTTTATTCAGGAATGTCGTCGGTCAGAGACATTAGTGAAGAGTGAGGACTGGGGCTTAAGCCTCACCACAGTGGAGGGCTGGTTGGACAGAGAGACAGAAAGGCAGGGTGAAACGTCAGATTGGAGTCCACAGTAAACTTAATGACAGACGTCCTACAGCCTCACCACAGTGGAGGGCTGGTTGGACAGAGAGACAGAAAGGCAGGGTGAAACGTCAGATTGGAGTCCACAGTAAACTTAATTACAGACGTCCTACAGCCTCACCACAGTGGAGGGCTGGTTGGACAGAGAGACAGAAAGGCAGGGTGAAACGTCAGATTGGAGTCCACAGTAAACTTAATGACAGACGTCCTACAGCCTCACCACAGTGGAGGGCTGGTTGGACAGAGAGACAGAAAGGCAGGGTGAAACGTCAGATTGGAGTCCACAGTAAACTTAATGACAGACGTCCTACAGCCTCACCACAGTGGAGGGCTGGTTGGACAGAGAGACAGAAAGGCAGGGTGAAACGTCAGATTGGAGTCCACAGTAAACTTAATGACAGACGTCCTACAGCCTCACCACAGTGGAGGGCTGGTTGGACAGAGAGACAGAAAGGCAGGGTGAAACGTCAGATTGGAGTCCACAGTAAACTTAATGACAGACGTCCTACAGCCTCACCACAGTGGAGGGCTGGTTGGACAGAGAGACAGAAAGGCAGGGTGAAACGTCAGATTGGAGTCCACAGTAAACTTAATTACAGACGTCCTACACACACAAAAAATTATGGTTCCTCAAGGGTTCTTTGGGAATGGTGATGGTTCTACGTGGGTAAACCTTTGAGCCCTTCAATGGTTCTTTACAGTTCACAAAAGGCTATTTGTTCTTTTAGTGATCATTCAAATGTAGGGCCGGCAGCTCATTAGCATATTTTGAGGTGTGATTTGCTCACAGCTCTTTTTGTGCATCCCTGAGTGAGAGTGTCATTCCAGTTGATCTAATGTTGTTGTGTAATGTCAGGACATATTAGTGATGGAAAATCCGGCTCTATTTGCGACTTCAGCTGTTTGACTGCTGCGAGAGAGATTTGCACAATAGGCTATCGTTTGTGAAATGTAGCAGCCGCACAAACTATTGGTTGGAGTGTTGAGCAGAGGCAGGCTGTGTATGTTCTGGTTCTACAAAGCTGTGTCCATCCATAACATTCAATAATCAATTCATTCTTGCACCATGTAATCATTTCCCAGTTATTTCCCTTGTCTATGCTGCCTGCAGCATGATCTATATTATTACATGATAGACAGTTGGTGGTCGGAGCACGTCTCCGGAGCTGCTGACCCAGAGGAGCACATCTCCGGAGCCGCTGAACCAGAGGAGCACGTCTCCGGAGCCCCTGACCCAGAGGAGCACATCTCCGGAGCCGCTGAACCAGAGGAGCACGTCTCCGGAGCCTCTGACCCAGAGGAGCACGTCTCCGGAGCCTCTGACCCAGAGGAGCACGTCTCCGGAGCCGCTGAACCAGAGGAGCACGTCTCCGGAGCCCCTGACCCAGAGGAGCACATCTCCGGAGCCGCTGAACCAGCGGAGCACGTCTCTGGAGCCGCTGAACCAGAGGAGCACGTCTCTGGAGCCGCTAAACCAGAGGAGCACGTCTCCGGAGCCCCTGACCCAGAGGAGCACGTAGTAATCCTGCTTTAGAATTTAGATCAAACAAACAATTAAAATGAAAGAGTCACTCGGAAATACAAATCATGACTCACGAGTCAGTTAAAAAGAGTCTGCGAACTGCACACCACTACTGCAGGTTATACTGTATATGACTATGGCCAGTGTCTTGTGAGAGACCCACTTATGGCCTTCTGTCATTTGAAAATGGTTGACAAAATCAGTCACTAGTTGTCAATTCTCCCCTCAGGGACCCCCAGCTGTTCCAGAGGTAACTGACTTGATTCAACTTGTCAATTCATTCAATAATAACACCTATGGAATTTAACAATATAATATGGCTGACCAGAATAAAACAACCATTATGGTTCTTCAAAACGATTTTCAGATTAAGAAAGGTTATTTTATAGAACCGTTCTCCATAAAGATTCTAGATAGAACCATACAAACGTGTTCTATATAGCCCCAAAAAGGGTTGTAGCCATAGCGAAACTCTTTTTTGGTGCTGAATAGAACCTTTTATTAATGGTTCTTTATAGAATTTTAGGACAGGGTTCTTTATAGTACTATACAGGTTCCATTTAGAACCTTATCAGCATGGTTCTTTATATCAAAAAGGGTTCCGCTATGGTTACAAGCCAAAGAACCCCTATCTGGTACATTTTAGAACCTTTATTTTTGTGTGTATCCATCACCACCAGATCTGTCTTCATCATAACAATGGGCCATCCCCATGACAACGCCTCAGTGTTTGCCTATTTTAGAACACTCTCCTTCTAGAACAAATACACTCTCTCTCTAAATAATGGATGCTGTGGTTGGTAACATGCATTTCTCTTAGTGTGTACATACATGCATTTATGCAACCTTTCTCATTTCAAGTGCACATGCCCCCACTCATCCAATCGGATTTGATGCTTTGCCCTCACGCACTGTCCCAGCACCCATTTCAGCATTACCTGGCTGTGTCCTTCACAGACAGACAGGTCCTCATTTTTATCTTCTGCCAGCCTGATCAAGCTACTATGGCTTTACAGCAGGACGTAATGCTGTAGTCTGCAGTCTGCACAGCCCAGTGTGTGCTGCCTGGCTATGACTGAAAATAAACTGTACACAGACTATTCCTCTGAGCATGTGCTTCCTTCGAGTCTGGATAAACATCAGCACCCTGTCAATGACTGCAAGGTTGAGGACAGACAGACAGACCTCTACAGACACTGACTGCAAGGATGAGGACAGACAGACCTCTACAGACACTGACTGCAAGGATGAGGACAGATAGACCTCTACAGACACTGACTGCAAGGATGAGGACAGACAGACCTCTACAGACACTGACTGCAAGGATGAGGACAGACAGACCTCTACAGACACTGACTGCAAGGTTGAGGACAGACCGACCTCTACAGACACTGACTGCAAGGATGACAGACCGACCTCTACAGACACTGACTGCAAGGTTGAGGACAGACAGACCTCTACAGACACTGACTGCAAGGATGAGGACAGACAGACCTCTACAGACACTGACTGCAAGGATGAGGACAGACAGACCTCTACAGACACTGACTGCAAGGTTGAGGACAGACCGACCTCTACAGACAAGGAGTGTGTTGCAGCCTCTACACTGAGCACCTGTCCTTTTCCCTGTGTGTGTGTGTGTGTGTGTGTGTGTGTGTGTGTGTAGGAGTGAATGTATGTGAGTGAGAAGGGCATATGTGAGCTCAGCAGTAAGACAATCTGGGGTGGTCCATTTAGCGTAGCAGTGTTACATACTAGTGGTGCTAGGGACAGCTGTATGTTCACCCGCAATAGCTAATAACCCATCCACAACCGCCTGACTATATGTGATAAAGTGAAAATCTCAGGCCCACTCCCGACTCTAAACCGCTAATATAGAAAATGCGCTGTAGGCTACAGTCAGACGGCGGATTCTTTTTTTTTGACAGGGTGCAGGATTTAATTTTTCTTAATATATAATTTCTGACATTTTGGTAGGCTATTTGTTAGTCAGCTTGTCTATAATTAGATACATGCAGCTTCTCTCCTGTCATTATATGTTGCCCTAGAAGACTAAATAAACTCTCACGAGAATAATGTTATAAATTGATATAATGACCGCTTCAATCTAGTTGAAATCAGTAAAGTTTTTTCTGTCATCTCAGCTTCTTTGGGGCTCCCAAGTGGCACAAGGGTTTAAGGCACTGCATTTCAGTGCAAAAGCAACACAGTCCCTGGTTCAAATCCAGTTTGAATCACATCTGCCTGTGATTGGGAGTCCCATAGGGTGGCATGCAATGGCCCAGTGTTGTCTGGGTTTGGCTGGGGTAGGCTGTCATTGTAAATAAGAATTTGTTCTTAACTGGCTTGCCAAGTTACATATAGGATAAATACAATTATTTCTTGGAGCAAAGATGTTTAGGGACCAGGGGGAAACAGGAAAGATTTTTCTGCGCAAAATGTCCAAATAACTTCAGTTTGACGGTTGTAAGGAAATAGAAAGCTGTGAAAACGACCCAACATGTTTCTGATCAGATTTCATTTCGGCTTGGATGCATATTTTATGTGGATGAAATACTATCAGCTTTTATGATGCTGATAAAGACAGCACCTCTAACTGCACATTCACATTCTCTCAAGATGCTGATACAAAGAAATCATATTTCTCCACTCCTGTTCCCAAGTCAAAATTTTGCCTACATTTTGGTGTATAATTTTACTGCATGAAAGGGCTATTAATTCTGCAGGAGTTAATATTAAGGCTATGTGAGCGGTTATAGGCCTATAGTCAGTGTCCAGATTTCAGTTTCCATTTAACCCATCTCAACAATAGACTACAGCTCGCTTGCCATCCCATAGGCCTATTTGAAGTCCCCATCTTGTGACTGTGAAATTGGTATAGCGCCTCACAATCATCACCAAATCTTTCCCAAACATTACTTTTCTGGCCCTCACTTCTCTTTTTTTGTCAACTCTCCATTTTGCAGCTTTTTGCCTCCGTGAATCGACGTTAACCTTTTCTGACTGGCGATTGGTGTGTAGGCTATTTGGTGGGAGTACAGTTAGCCCCTAAAGCTTAGGGTAATGCACTAATGCCAGATAGCCTAAAATAAAGAAAAACCTAAATGTAGCCTATAGATATAAATTGCACAACAATGATACATTTATGGATTTTTCAAGGTATTGTTTTCTCTTTACTCAACCTGCCCTTCATCCTCCCTAAACTGTGGGTTATGAGTCAACACGCGTATCACTATTTCAATACCTAAGTAGAGGAAATAGGGAGGAAGTAGAGGGGTTAACCAGGAAGTAGAGGGGTAACCATGAAGGAAAGGGTGTTTCCTCTCGCTGCAGGGTGTCTGTACATACATGGCATGTATTTTGTTATAGGCTAAGAGTGTTGTGTAGACACAGTACTCGTGACCCATTCTCAAAATTAGCATTCATCGTCACAAGTTGGGCTATTCTTGTTTACCTCCGGTCCTGCTGTTGGGAGTTGAAGGCTGTGTAACGTCTTGTTGTAGTTCAGGAATAGATAGTAGCTACAGTGGGGCAAAAAAGTATTTAGTCAGCCACCAATTGTGCAAGTTCTCCACTTAAAAAGATGAGAGAGGCCTGTAATTTTCATCATAGGCACACTTCAACTATGACAGACAAAATGAGCAGAAAAAATCCAGAAAATCACATTGTAGGATTTAATGAATTTATTTGCAAATTATGGGGGAAAATAAGTATTTGGTCACCTACAAAACAAGCAAGATTTCTGGCTCTCACAGACCTGTAACTTCTTCTTTAAGAGGCTCCTCTGTCCTCCACTCGTTACCTGTATTAATGGCACCTGTTTGAACTTGTTATCAGTATAAAATAAACCTGTCCACAACCTCAAACAGTCACACTCCAAACTCCACTATGGCCAAGACCAAAGAGCTGTCAAAGGACACCAGAAACAAAATTGTAGACCTGCACCAGGCTGGGAAGACTGAATCTGCAATAGGTAAGCAGCTTGGTTTGAAGAAATCAACTGTGGGAGCAATTATTAGGAAATGGAAGACATACAAGACCACTGATAATCTCCCTCGATCTGGGGCACCACGCAAGATCTCACCCCGTGGGGTCAGAATGATCACAAGAACGGTGAGCAAAAATCCCAGAACCACACAGG
The DNA here is from genome assembly GCF_013265735.2 of Oncorhynchus mykiss. Taxonomy (NCBI): domain Eukaryota; kingdom Metazoa; phylum Chordata; class Actinopteri; order Salmoniformes; family Salmonidae; genus Oncorhynchus; species Oncorhynchus mykiss. The sequence goes on along the minus strand of NC_048587.1, from coordinate 48,050,655 downwards.
GGGACCTAGTGAATGACCTGCAGAGAGCTGGGACCAAAGTAACAAAGCCTACCATCAGTAACACACTACGCCGCCAGGGACTCAAATCCTGCAGTGCCAGATGTGTCCCCCTGCTTAAGCCAGTACATGTCCAGGCCCGTCTGAAGTTTGCTAGAGAGCATTTGGATGATCCAGAAGAAGATTGGGAGAATGTCATATGGTCAGATGAAACCAAAATATAACTTTTTGGTAAAAACTCAACTCATCGTGTTTGGAGGACAAAGAATGCTGATTTGCATCCAAAGAACACCATACCTACTGTGAAGCATGGGTCTGGAAACATCATGCTTTGGGGCTGTTTTTCAGCAAAGGGACCAGGACGACTGATCTGTGTAAAGGAAAGAATGAATGGGGCCATGTATCGTGAGATTTTGAGTGAAAACCTCCTTCCATCAGCAAGGGCATTGAAGATGAAACGTGGCTGGGTCTTTCAGCATGACAATGATTCCAAACACACCGCCCGGGCAACGAAGGAGTGGCTTCGTAAGAAGCATGTCAAGGTCCTGGAGTGGCCTAGCCAGTCTCCAGATCTCAACCCCATTGAACATCTTTGGAGGGAGTTGAAAGTCCGTGTTGCCCAGCAACAGCCCGAAAACATCACTGCTCTAGAGGAGATCTGCATGGAGGAATGGACCAAAATACCAGCAACAGTGTGTGAAAACCTTGTGAAGACTTACAGAAAACATTTGACCTCTGTCATTGCCAACAAAGGGTATATAACAAAGTATTGAGATAAACTTTTGTTATTGACCAAATACTTATTTTCCACCATAATTTGCAAATAAATTCATTAAAAATCCTACAATGTGATTTTCTGGATTGTTTTTCTCATTTTGTCTGTCATAGTTGAAGTGTACCTATGGTGAAAATTACAAGCCTCTCTCATCTTTTTAAGTGGGAGAACTTGCACAATTGGTGGCTGACTAAATACTTTTTTGCCCCACTCTATATGGGGCTGCCTGTGTAACGTCTTGTTGTTGAGGTCAGGAATAGACAGTAGTCTATAATAATAATATCGATGTGGAGTACAGGAAACTGGCCCTGGAACAACTAGGCCTCTGGGAGTGAGATGCTGTGTCTTGTTGCTACAACACTCTGAGGAGTGTGTTATGAAGACAGTGTTTACGCCTGCCTGGCTCGGCTCCTGAACTGCAGGGAGGTGATGGTTGGCTGGTGTTGTTTTTTGCAGGGTAGGGGGTTGTACTGTAGATGTTGTGACATTGTCTTCACCCCCACCACTATCACCTTCACTGAAGGAATTACTACCAGAGATGGCGCCGTGACAATGGGGAGGGAGGATGGTGAGGATGGGGGTTGGCAGAGAGATATGTCAGGGTACTGCTAACAGGATGTGAGGTCGTGGAGAGGCTGAACCCACACACAGGTTGTTAGGAACCGAACAGAGAAAAGTGTGGGAGGAATGTCGTCAGGATCCCCAGGGAGAGAAAGGATGGGATTCCCCTACATTCCCCTCTATGTTGGACTGACCATATACAGGCTTAGATACTGGCCTCCTCATCCTGGATGCAGTGATGGTGTGTAACATATAGTGATGGTGTGTAACATATAGTGATGGTGTGTAACATATAGGGATGGTGTGTAACATATAGTGATGGTGTGTAACATATAGTGATGGTGTGTAACATATAGGGAGGGTGTGTAACATATAGGGATGGTGTGTAACATATATTGATGGTGTGTAACATATAGGGATGGTGTGTAACATATAATGATGGTGTGTAACATATAGGGATGGTGTGTACCATATAGTGATGGTGTGTAACATATAGTGATGGTGTGTAACATATAGTGATGGTGTGCAACATATAGTGATGGTGTGTAACATATAGTGATGGTGTGTAACATATAGAGATGGTGTAGTGATGGTGTGTAACATATAGCGATGGTGTGTAACATATAGTGATGGTGTGTAACAAATAGGGATGGTGTAGTGATGGTGTGTAACATATAGTGATGGTGTGCAACATATAGTGATGGTGTGTAACATATAGTGATGGTGTGTAACATATAGGGATGGTGTAGTGATGGTGTGTAACATATAGGGATGGTGTGTAACATATAGTGATGGTGTGTAACATATAAGGATGGTGTGTAACATATATAGTGATGGTGTGTAACATATAGGGATGGTGTGTAACATATAGGGATGGTGTGTAACATACAATGATGGTGTGTAACATATAGGGATGGTGTGTAACATATAGTGATGGTGTGTAACATATAGTGATGGTGTGTAACATATAGTGATGGTGTGTAACATATAGGAATGGTGTGTAACATATAGTGATGGTGTGTAACATATAGGGATGGTGTGTAACATATAGTGATGGTGTGTAACATATAGGGATGGTGTGTAACATATAGTGATGGTGTTTTTACATATAGTGATGGTGTGTAACATATAGTGATGGTGTGTAACATATAGTGATAGTGTGTAACATATAGGGATGGTGTGTAACATATAGGGATAGTGTGTAACATATAGTGATGGTGTGTAACATATATAGGGATGGTGTGTAACATATAGTGATGGTGTGTAACATACAGTGATGGTGTGTAACATATAGGGATGGTGTGTAACATATAGGGATGGTGAGTAACATATAGTGATGGTGTGTAACATATAGGGATGGTGTGTAACATATAGGGATGGTGTGTAACATATAGGGATGGTTTGTAACATAGTGATGGTGTGTAACATATAGGGATGGTGTGTAACATATAATGATGGTGTGTAACATATAGGGATGGTGTGTACCATATAGTGATGGTGTGGAACATATAGTGATGGTGTGTAACATATAGTGATGGTGTGCAACATATAGTGATGGTGTGTAACATATAGTGATGGTGTGTAACATATAGAGATGGTGTAGTGATGGTGTGTAACATATAGCGATGGTGTGTAACATATAGTGATGGTGTGTAACAAATAGGGATGGTGTAGTGATGGTGTGTAACATATAGTGATGGTGTGCAACATATAGTGATGGTGTGTAACATATAGTGATGGTGTGTAACATATAGGGATGGTGTAGTGATGGTGTGTAACATATAGTGATGGTGTGTAACATATAGTGATGGTGTGTAACATATAGGGATGGTGTGTAACATATAGTGATGGTGTGTAACATATAAGGATGGTGTGTAACATATATATAGTGATGGTGTGTAACATATAGGGATGGTGTGTAACATATAGGGATGGTGTGTAACATACAATGATGGTGTGTAACATATAGGGATGGTGTGTAACATATAGTGATGGTGTGTAACATATAGTGATGGTGTGTAACATATAGGGATGTGTGTAACATATAGTGATGGTGTGTAACATATAGGAATGGTGTGTAACATATAGTGATGGTGTGTAACATATAGGGATGGTGTGTAACATATAGTGATGGTGTGTAACATATAGGGATGGTGTGTAACATATAGTGATGGTGTTTTTACATATAGTGATGGTGTGTAACATATAGTGATGGTGTGTAACATATAGTGATAGTGTGTAACATATAGGGATGGTGTGTAACATATAGGGATGTGTGTAACATATAGTGATGGTGTGTAACATATAGTGATGGTGTGTAACATATAGTGATGGCGTGTAACATACAGTGATGGTGTGTAACATATAGGGATGGTGTGTAACATATAAGGATGGTGTGTAACATATAGTGATGGTGTGTAACATATAGGGATGGTGTGTAACATATAGTGATGGTGTGTAACATATAGAGATGGTGTGTAACATATAGTGATGGTGTGTAACATATAGGGATGGTGTGTAACATATAGTGATGGTGTGTAACATATAGGGATGGTGTGTAACATATAAGGATGGTGTGTAACATATAAGGATGGTGTGTAACATAGTGATGGTGTGTAACATACAGTGATGGTGTGTAACATATAGTGATGGTGTGTAACATATAGGGATGGTGTGTAACATATAGAGATGGTGTGTAACATATAGGGATGGTGTGTAACATAGTGATGGTGTGTAACATATAGGGATGGTGTGTAACATATAAGGATGGTGTGTAACATATAAGGATGGTGTGTAACATAGTGATGGTGTGTAACATACAGTGATGGTGTGTAACATATAGGGATGGTGTGTAACATATAGGGATGGTGTGTAACATATAGAGATGGTGTGTAACATATAGGGATGGTGTGTAACATAGTGATGGTGTGTAACATATAGGGATGGTGTGTAACATATAAGGATGGTGTGTAACATATAAGGATGGTGTGTAACATATAGAGATGGTGTGTAACATATAGTGATGGTGTGTAACATATAGGGATGGTGTGTAACAAATAGTGATGGTGTGTAACATATAGGGATGGTGTGTAACATATAAGGATGGTGTGTAACATAAGGATGGTGTGTAACATATAAGGATGGTGTGTAACATAGTGATGGTGTGTAACATACAGTGATGGTGTGTAACATATAGTGATGGTGTGTAACATATAGGGATGGTGTGTAACATATAAGGATGGTGTGTAACATATAAGGATGGTGTGTAACATATAGAGATGGTGTGTAACATATAGTGATGGTGTGTAACATATAGGGATGGTGTGTAACATATAGTGATGGTGTGTAACATATAGGGATGGTGTGTAACATATAAGGATGGTGTGTAACATATAAGGATGGTGTGTAACATATAAGGATGGTGTGTAACATAGTGATGGTGTGTAACATACAGTGATGGTGTGTAACATATAGTGATGGTGTGTAACATATAGTGATGGTGTGTAACATAGTGATGGTGTGTAACATACAGTGATGGTGTGTAACATAACTGTATGTTACACACCATCACTGTATGTTACACACCATCACTATATTATATACAGTATGTACAAGAACAGTGTCAATAACAATATCAGTGATAGATGAGGTATATATATATATATGCATACAATCAGGGGTAAAGTGGCTGAGCAGCAGGATAACAAAATAAATCGAATCAACAACGTTTGGTGTGTGTTAGGAGAGAGTCATTTGAATAGAGGCACTGCAGATTGTGCTGATGACTGGTCCGTCCGAACCACGCATGAACAAGGAAAACTATATTTGGAGAGCCTGTTTCTGTCCTGCCCTTGACTTTGATGCAGGGCATCTGATGTCCATAGCCTCTTTGTTGCAAAACTCCCTGATTTTCTCAAAAATATAAGTTTGTCTAGCAGTGTCCAGTCCAGGTGGTGCTTGTACAGGCAGAACATCTATGGGAGGAAGGATGTCGGCGTTGCGCAGCAGCTAAAACCTGGTCCCGACTGAGTACAATGCTCCTTGGTGACAACAACACCAGGCTTCAGAGCATCGAAGCTGTAAAACAAGAAATAACAAAAAGACATTACAACCTTGAACTACATCAATTCACCTCCCAAGTTTAGATAGGAAGAATAAGCTCATACAATTCAATGAAAATGCTATTCACCTGAAGAGCTGGTACTGCTTGAACTGTGGCAGCGACCTAAAGTACGCAGTCAGGTGTTGTTGCCAGCCATAGCGTTCCACCAGCACCGTACCATCCTCCAGTCCAACCAGCTGTGGGATGTTGACCCATGTCACCGTGCTGTTCTTCACAACACCAGCAATCTCAGACAAAGTGTTCACTCTTGTCTTTCTGAAGTGCTGTTTGATGAGGCTGAAGCACCAGTCAGGGGCAACTTGGTGTGGCCTGGGATCAGGAAGTGAAGGTCCAGACTGTGAGCTTGTGCATGGTCCGCCAGGCACAATACCAGAGCACAAACTTGTTCTTGTTTTGGCCACTGCAGTTATCACAATTCAGGTCCACATGTGTTTCCCCAACTCCGTAGTTGGTGAAGAAATGGTGCATGCAGTTGATGACCGCGCTGCTGCCTTTGCTGGATGACATGCTTTCATCAATCAAGTAGTTGACTTGTTGTGGTATTCCTTCACCAGACACCAAACAAGCCACACTTGCGAGGAGTTATTAACAATTCGATGGGACTTGGCTGCATAGAGCCAGAAGAATAGTGCACCTGCAAACAACAAAATAACATTAAGATAAGTTCATGAAAAGAAAATGTAAAGTAAAACTTAATACCATTTTTTTAATGCATCATTGTCAGCTAAGTTTAACTTACCTACAAATGTGCAGAGCTGCAGAACTGCATACAGGAACATCATCTTGGAAACTGGACGTTGAAATAATAACACAAGTAATGACAATCATATTGGAGGTCAATTAAATAGTAAAGACGTGTTGTTTATGCTTTACATACCAAGGTGTAACCTGTGCTTGCTTGGTCTTTTTGATGGGAGGCATTAGACCATTCTCCTTGTATGACTGGTGGAGGAGAGTCAGGTGTGTTCTACAGGTCTTTTTGATGGGAGGCATTAGACCATTCTCCTTGTATGACTGGTGGAGGAGAGTCAGGTGTGTTCTACAGGTCTTTTTGATGGGAGGCATTAGACCATTCTCCTTGTATGACTGGTGGAGGAGAGTCAGGTGTGTTCTACAGGTCTTTTTGATGGGAGGCATTAGACCATTCTCCTTGTATGACTGGTGGAGGAGAGTCAGGTGTGTTCTACAGGTCTTTTTGATGGGAGGCATTAGACCATTCTCCTTGTATGACTGGTGGAGGAGAGTCAGGTGTGTTCTACAGGTCTTTTTGATGGGAGGCATTAGACCATTCTCCTTGTATGACTGGTGGAGGAGAGTCAGGCACACCGTCAGACACACCTGGCTAACTTGATGGGTTGTGTAATCATCTGGCAAAGTGGAGTCTTTTTTGTTCAGACATGCTAGCTAAACAATGTAGCATAATGCCAATCCATAGAGTACTAGCAATACAAACCGATTGTCATAGCTAGCTTGGCATTCTGAGATAACATTACTACACACAGATCATAGATGTAATGTTAGCTAGCGAGCCAGCCAGCCATCTAACATCAGCTAGCTAGCTAACAGTAAGCTTTAACTTGGTCTTTTATTTTTATACCTGAAGCTAGCTAGCTAAACAATGAACCATAATACCAATCCTTAGAGTACTAGCAATACAAACCGATTGTTGTAGCTAGCTAAAGTTAACCAAATAGGTTAATGCTTTTTTGCAGTGTTTACTGACACCAGCCATATTCAACCGGTGTTGAGCGTGTGTACATTCATCAGTTCTTCTGTGCTCTGGCACACTCGGACAGAGTGCTCTGACACAGTTGTTTGTGTTGACGTTCTATTGAAATGGATACTTGCATAGTGGAGTCTTTTGTTAAGTTTTACTACACAATACATTTTTTATAAGCAGCGTTAGACAGGATTACCTACACATACTGACCAGCTCAAATAGACAGAAGCATGCTATACGGCAGACCAGTCCAAACTCTCAGCGTATGGGGCAGCGGGTAGCCTAGTGGTTATAGCGTTGGTCTAGTAACCGAAAGGTTGAAAGATCGAATCCCCGAGCTGACAAGTTAAAAATCTGTTGTTCTGCCCCTGAACAAGGAAGTTAACCCACTGTTCCCAGGCTGTCTTTGAAAATAAGAATTTGTTCTCAGGTAACTTGCCTAGATAAATAAAAATTAAGGCAATTGAAAATTCACAAGGCATTTCTGCCCAAAAAACTATTTTGAGTTCAAACAGCTCTCCTGTGAAGTATTGACCATGACATACGCCTAGTTTCCTGAAACGTGTCACACACAGTGACGTTTATGAACAGTATGGGCTCCTCCTCTTCTGTCCCTCTAACATCTCTGTCTCTCTCCTCCAGATGTGCACCCCAGCTAACACACCGGCCACCCCACCCAACTTCCCTGACGCCCTCACCATGTTCTCCCGGCTGAAGGCCTCAGAGAGCTTCACCACCAGCAGCCCCATGGCCTCCATGGCCACCTCTCCCCCTCCTCCACACGATTGCTGGGGCGTGCCACCGCCCCCCATGCCCATGAGCGGCCCACAGGGTCAGGGACTCTGGATTCAGAGGGAGCCACCCTCCCACCCCGCAGCCTGGCCCACGGGGGTCACCATTAACCCCCACACCCACCAACACCCGGCCACCGAACAGAAGGCGAGTGTGGCCATGGAGGCCGAGAGATGAGGGGCCAGGACTGGACGGCCCTGGGGGGAGGAAGGGAGAGGAAGGGATGGGTGAGGAGGAAAGGAAAGGTGAAGGTGTCTCTTTCCAATTGAGGATGGGAGGGTGGAGACAAAGACAGCTACGTAAACCAAGAAAAACCAAGCAACTACATAATGTGGACATTTCAACAAGAGGTGGAGAAAATGATTCAAATAAGGAATCAAAAGGAAAACATTTTAATGGAAAAAGCAGTGCACACACTTAGCAATAAGAGAGCAACTGAAATCTTTGTTAGTTTGTTTTTCTTCTCTCTCAGTAAATGTATAGATAAGACAAAGAAATGTATGGCACTAAAGGTAATCACCATCATGCTGATGTTTTCTGACATTTAAAAGGCAGCAACTGTTCTCTTGTTCTTCTTCTTTTCTTTTTGTCTGTCCATCCAGTGTTTTCCCTCTACTGGGGACCTGTGATAAGATGTGTTTGTGTTGCATGGAGAGAGAGAATCTGTCCATCCAGTGTTTTCCCTCTACTGGGGACCTGTGATAAGATGTGTTTGTGTTGCATGGAGAGAGAGAATCTGTCCATCCAGTGTTTTCCCTCTACTGGGGACCTGTGATAAGATGTGTTTGTGTTGCATGGAGAGAGAGTATCTGTCCATCCAGTGTTTTCCCTCTACTGGGGACCTGTGATAAGATGTGTTTGTGTTGCATGGAGAGAGAGTATCTGTCCATCCAGTGTTTTCCCTCTACTGGGGACCTGTGATAAGAAGTGTTTGTGTTGCATGGAGAGAGAGAATCTGGCAGTGTAATGTTTTACTCTAGTATTCTCAACATGTGTCTGTGTGCAGTGTAACTGTCACGCACACTTACACACTCAACTAGCGAGCAGAAGAAACAGTGACATAGTTTTCATTACCCATCGGAAGGTGGAACTCTTCTTACCTCACCTGGTGGTCACCTGACTTTTTTCAGCCTATCAGGGATTCTCAACTGTTTGACAATGCAGAACATTTTTTTTAAACTGATTGTAATTTTTCAACTCTGGTATTTTGTCATGACGATGACACTGTTCACTGCTATAGCTTTTCTTTCCAACGAAGGGTGATGCTTTACTATTAACCTGTTCTGGAAGATAGAACTGGCCACTGCAATGGTTTTGCAGATTTGGGTATTATATAAAAATCATGGTTTGATATATTAAAGTTCATGTTTTTCTTGGTGGGAGGGATGGGTGGGGTTTTGGAGGATTCGAGAGTGGGCGGGAGTTGTTTATGTTGTGTTTGGGAAGAGCCAATCGGAGAAGCTAAAAATAAATCTACAGAAAAAACAGACTACTATAAATACATTGACCATTTGTAAAGCAGATCTTGACACTTTGCATGAGGGATACTGTCTTGTAGCAAACACTTGAAACCGAGACGTGTTTCTGGCTGTTGGCGCAGGGGATACTACATGGTTTATCCCTCTGATTTATCATTTGTATAGCAGCATAACATACAACTGGTTATGATCACACGTGTACTGTGATCCTGCCTACAGCAGATTATGTAAAGCATTGATTAAGACATTATTCACATGCAGGGTCAGCCCCGTTCAGTTTTGTTGTCCTTGGGTTATTTCAATTGAATAAAGAATATAAAATAAACCCAGCTAGAAATCTTTGTTTATGTAAGTTCTTTTTTTAGGCAGAACATTTTCAGGAAAATATAATTATAATTCTGAGTAAACCATCTTTAATTTTACTAAAATAATGTTTCAGTTCATCCCTTTTCCATCATTTTTGTTTGAATCTGGGAATCTTGGGATGGCCTATACCTGATTGGTTTCTCAGTGTATGTTTCCCCCTGTGTGACTGTATTACCATTCCCACAATATTTGTGGACTACCTGATAATTAACTTAGCATTTTTTGTGTTCCTAAATAAATAATGTATGTCAACCTACACAGTATTATCTCTCTTTAGTTGTGACTGAACTGAATGTAGCCATCAGTTGGTGAAAGATATAGAGATAGATTTAGAGAAGAGATGGGTAGATATAGATAGAGACCGTGTCTGTGCCTCGATCTAGGTTGGGCAAAACTAAACATGGCCGTGTTCACTTTAGCAATCTCACTGGAATAAAGACCTCCTCCATTCCTGTCATTATTGGAAGACGTTATGATATCTCACATCTAAAAATAGGGCTACTTAATGTTGGAACCCTCACTTCCAAGGCAGTTATAGTCAATTAACTAATCACTGATCAGAATCTTGATGTGATTGGCCTGACTGAAACATGGCTTAAGCCTGATGAATTTACTGAGTTGAATGAGGCATCACCTCCTGGTTACACTAGTGACCATATCCCCCACTCATCCCGCAAAGGCAGAGGTGTTGCTAACATTTACGATAGCAAATAAAACATCTTTAAAAACGACTGGGTTTTCATCTTCTGAGCTTCTAGTCATGAAATCTATGCAGCCTACTCAATTACTTTTCATAGCTAAAGTTAACAGGCCTCCTGGGCCATATACAGCATTCCTCACTGAGTTCCCTGGATTCCTATCGGACTTTGTAGTCATGGCAGATAATATTCAAATTTTTGGTGACTAATTTTCACATGGAAAAGTCCACAGACACACTCCAAAAGGCTTTTGGAGCCATCATCGACTCAGTGGGTTTTGTCCAACATGTCTCCAGACCTACTCACTGCCAGTCATACTCTGTCCTATGGAATAAATGTAGTGGATCTTAATGTTTTTCGTCATAATTCTGGACTATCGGACCACCATTGTATTGCGTTTGCAATTGCAACAAATAATCTTCTCAGACCCAAACCAAGGATCATCAAAAGCCATTCTATAAATTCTCGGACAACCTAATGATTCCTAGATGCCCTTCCAGACTCCCTCCACCTACCCAAGGACGTCAGAGTACAAAAATCAGTTAACCACCTAACTGAGGAACTCAATTGAACCTTGTGTAATACCCTAGATGCAGTCGCACTCCTAAAAGCAAAAAACATTTGTCATAAGAAACTAGCTCCCTAGTATACAGAAAAAACCTGAGCTCTGAAGCAAGCTTCCAGAAAATTGGAAAGGAAATGGAGCTACACCAAATTGGAAGTCTTCCGACTAGCTTGGAGAGACGGTACAGTATCGACGAGCCCTCACTGCTGCTACATCATCCTATTTTTCCAACTTAATTGAGGAGAATAAGAACAACTCAAAATGTATTTTTGATACTGTCGCAAAAAGCAGCATTCCCCAAGAGAGGATGGCTTTCACTTCAGCAGTGATAAATTCATGAACTTCTTTGACGAAAAGGTCATGATCATTAGAAAGCAAATTACGGACTCTTTAAATCTGCCTATTCCTCCAAAGCTCAGTTGTCCCGAGTCTACACAACACTGCCAGGACCTAGGATCAAGGAAGACACTCAAGTTTTTAATACTATATCTCTTAGTCATGGCCTCTAAACCTTCAAGCTGCGTACTGGACCCTATTCCAACTAAACTATTGAAAGAGCTGCTTCCTGTGCTTGGCCCTCCTATGTTGAACATAATAAATCAAATCAAATTTATTTATATAGCCCTTCGTACATCAGCTGATATCTCAAAGTGCTGTACAGAAACCCAGCCTAAAACCCCAAACAGCAAGCAATGCAGGTGTAGAAGCACGGTGGCTAGGAAAAACTCCCTAGAAAGGCCAAAACCTAGGAAGAAACCTAGAGAGGAACCAGGCTATGTGGATTGGCCAGTCCTCTTCTGGCTGTGCCGGGTGGAGATTATAACAGAACATGGCCAAGATGTTCAAATGTGCCTTATCTGGTCAAATAATAATAATCACAGGCAGAACAGTTGAAACTGGAGCAGCAGCACGGCCAGGTGGACTGGGGACAGCAAGGAGTCATCAGGTCAGGTCAGGTAGTCCTGGGGCATGGTCCTAGGGCTCAGGTCCTCCGAGAGAGAAAAAGAAAGAGAGAAAGAGAGAATTAGAGAGAGCATACTTAAATTCACACAGGACACCGGATAGGACAGGAGAAGTACTCCAGATATAACAAACTGACCATAGCCCCCCGACACATAAACTACTGCAGCATAAATACTGGAGGCTGAGACAGGAGGGGTCAGGAGACACTGTGGCCCCATCCGATGACAGGGCCAAACAGGAAGGATATAACCCCACCCACTTTGCCAAAGCACAGACCCCCACACCACTAGAGGGATATCTTCAACCACCAACTTACCATCCTGAGACAAGGCCGAGTATAGCCCACAAAGATCTCCGCCACGGCACAACCCAAGGGGGGGCGCCAACCCAGACAGGAAGATCACATCAGTGACTCAACCCACTCAAGTGACGCACCCCTCCTAGGGACGGTATGAAAGAGCCCTAGTAAGCCAGTGACTCAGCCCCTGTAATAGGGTTAGAGGCAGAGAATCCCAGTGGAAAGAGGGGAACCAGCCAGGCAGAGACAGCAAGGGCGGTTCGTTGCTCCAGAGCCTTTCCGTTCACCTTCACACTCCTGGGCCAGACTACACTCAATCATACTGAAGAGATGAGTCTTCAGTAAAGACTTAAAGGTTGAGACCGAGTTTGCATCTCTCACATGGGTAGGCAGACCATTCCATAAAAATGGAGCTCTATAGGAGAAAGCCCTGCCTCCAGCTGTTTGCTTAGAAATTCTAGGGACAATTAGGAGGCCTGCATCTTGTGACCGTAGCGTACGTGTAGATATGTACGTCAGGACCAAATCAGAGAGATAGGTAGGAGCAAGCCCATGTAATGCTTTGTAGGTTAGCAGTAAAACCTTGAAATCAGCCCTTGCCTTGACAGGAAGCCAGTGTAGGGAGGCTAGCACTGGAGTAAGATGATAATTTTTTTTGGTTCTAGTCAGGATTCTAGCAGCCGTATTTGGCACTAACTGAAGTTTATTTAGTGCTTTATCCGGGTAGCCGGAAAGTAGAGCATTGCAGTAGTTTAACCTAGAAGTGACAAAAGCATGGATTAATTTTTCTGCATCATTTTTGGACAGAAAGTTTCTGATTTTTGCAATGTTACGTAGATGGAAAAAAAGCTGTCCTTGAAACAGTCTTGATATGTTCTTCAAAAGAGAGATCAGGGTCCAGAGTAACGCCGAGGTCCTTCACAGTTTTATTTGAGACGACTGTACAACCATTAAGATTAATTGTCAGATTCAACAGAAGATCTCTTTGATTCTTGGGACCTAGAACAAGCATCTCTGTTTTGTCCGAGTTTAAAAGTAGAACGTTTGCAGCCATCCACTTCCTTATGTCTGAAACACATGCTTCTAGCGAGGGCAATTTTGGGGCTTCACCATGTTTCATTGAAATGTACAGCTGTGTGTCATCCGCATAGCAGTGAACGTTAACATTATGTTTTCGAATGACATCCCCAAGAGGTAAAATATATAGGGAAAACAATAGTGGTCCTAAAACAGAACCTTGAGGAACACCGAAATGTACAGTTGATTTGTCAGAGGACAAACCATTCACAGAGACAAACTGATATCTTTCCGACAGATAAGATCTAAACCAGGCCAGAACTTGTCCGTGTAGACCAATTTGGGTTTCCAATCTCTCCAAAAGAATGTGATGATCGATGGTATCAAAAGCAGCACTAAGGTCTAGGAGCACGAGGACAGATGCAGAGCCTCGGTCTGATGCCATTAAAAGGTAATTTACCACCTTCACAAGTGCAGTCTCAGTGCTATGATGGGGTCTAAAACCAGACTGAAGCATTTCGTATACATTGTTTGTCTTCAGGAAGGCAGTGAGTTGCTGCGCAACAGCCTTTTCTAACATTTTTGAGAGGAATGGAAGATTCAATATAGGCCGATAGTTTTTTATATTTTCTGGGTCAAGGTTTGGCTTTTTCAAGAGAGGCTTTATTACTGCCACTTTTAGTGAGTTTGGTACACATCCGGTGGATAGAGTGTGCGTCACTTGAGTGGTTTGAGTCGCTGATGTGATCTTCCTGTCCGGTTTGGCGTCCCCCCCTTGGGTTGTGCCGTGGGGGAGATCTTTGTGGGCTATACTCGGCCTGGTCTCAGGATGGTAGGTTGGTGGTTGGAGATATCCCTCTAGTGGTGTGGGGGCTGTGCTTTTGCAAAGTGGGTGGGGTTATATCCTGCCTGTTTGGCCCTGTCCGGGGGTATCGTCGGACGGGGCCACAGTGTCTCCCGACATAGTATGTGTTGGGGGGCTAGGGTCAGTCTGTTATATCTGGAGTATTTCTCCTGTCTTTTCCGGTGTCCTGTGTGAATTTAAGTATGCTCTCTCTAATTCTCTCTTTCTTTCTCCTTCCTCTCTCTCTAATTCTTTCTCTTTTTCTTCCTCTCTTTCTAATTCTCCCTTTTTCTTCCCCTCTCTCTCTCTCTCTCTCTCTATGAAAAGCCAACTGACATATACTCCTGAGGTGCTGACCTGTTGCACCCTCTACAACCACTGTGATTATTATTATTTGACCCTACATCTTGGCCATGTTCTGTTATAATCTTCACCCGGCACAGCCAGAAGAGGACTGGCCACCCCTCATAGCCTGGTTCCTCTCTAGGTTTCTTCCTACGTTCTGGCCTTTCTAGGAAGTTTTTCCTAGCCACCTTGCTTCGACACCTGCATTGCTTGCTGTTTGGCGTTTTAGGATGGGTTTCTGTACAGCACTTTGTGACATCAGCTGATGTAAGAAGGGCTTTATAAATTTATAAGTAGACTACTGTCTGTCTGTTGGTCCCTCCAGACTCCCAACTCTTGTTTAATCAGTAGACTACTGTCTGTCTGTTGGTCCCTCCAGACTCCTAACCCTTGTTTAACCAGTAGACTACTGTCTGTCTGTTGGTCCCTCCAGACTCCTAACTCTTGTTTAACCAGTAGACTACTGTCTGTCTGTTGGTCCCTCCAGACTCCTAACCCTTATTTAACCAGTAGACTACTGTCTGTCTGTTGGTCCCTCCAGATTCCTAACTCTAGTTTAACAAGATTAAAGGAGTGATAGAGAAAGTGACAATTGATTTGATAGAGGGTTGGATCAAGAAGGCAGTCATCCCCCTGTTTATCTCCCAGAATGAGAGTTGTTCATATAAACGCAAACACCAGCTGTTTCCAAAACAACCACGCCCCTCCCATCATCTTAGTAATGGAGGGGTCACTGGGTTCTGAGCGTGTCCTCAGCTCACCTCTGCCTGCCTCACACTCCTCAGCAGGAAATGAGAGAGAGCGGCTTTGATTCCTCTGTGCCCTGCCCCTCCCAACACAGCGGTGTGTGTGTCCTTGCCGCCATGTGTGTGTGTGTGATTGAAAACACTGCCAACTTGGCACTGGGCTGCGGCTCTGAGCCTGTGGAAGCAAACATGAGACCCAGCCTAACAGTACCCAGAGTATTCTGTCTAAAACACAAACACACACGCACACCGTAACACACACACACACACACACACACACACACTGTGGTGTCTACCGCATAGCGCAGCACAAAACGTCACAACCTGGTACAGTATGGTGCAGGGGAGGTTGCTGGCCAAAACACACTCACATGACGAGACCTGAAGACTTACATCAAGGCTTTAGCTCTGTGTGCTAACATGGCCCTGAGTCACGCGGACCAGACCACCCTGGTTGGATACCTTTTTAGTTGCTATAGAAGAGTAGGCTGTGGTGTAGATTTTCCATGACTCATCCAACAACATTACATGGGACTAAAGCAGTAACACTTCTCACAGAAACTCAGTACAGCATAGAGAATGTTAGAAAAAAAACAGGAAAGCTTATGGGAAAGCTTTTTATTTATTTATTATTGAACCTTTATTTAACTAGGCAAGTCAGTTTAAGAACAAATTCTTATTTACAATGACGGCCTACACCGGTCCAACCAGTGACCCTGTAAGGGATCTCGTCCTCCTCTTCTGAGGAGGAGAAGCGAGAAGGATTGGAGGACCAAAACGCAGCGTGGTAAGTGTCCATAATGTATTTATTCAAAAACACAACTGAACACTGGAACAAAATAATAATAAACGTGAAATATACAAAACCGAAACAGCCCAAACACTCACACGGAAACAAACACCCACAAACCAAAAGTGAAACCCAGGCTACCTAAGTATGATTCTCAATCAGAGACCACTAACGACACCTGCCTCTGATTGAGAACCATGCTAGGCCGAACACAAAAACCAACATAGAAAAACAAACAGACTGCCCACCCCAACTCACGCCCTGACCATACTAAAACAAAGAATAAAATAACAGAACTATGGTCAGAACGGAACAGTACCCCCCCCCCCCCCAAAGGTGCGGACTCCGGCCGCAAAACCTGAACCTGTAGGGGAGGGCCTCCGCCGGACAGGCGGGAGACTCCAGCAGCTCCTGGCTGACTGACGGCTCTGGCGGCTCCTGGCTGACTGACGGCTCTGGCGGCTCCTGGCTGGCTGACAGCTCTGGCGGCTCCTGGCTGACTGGTGGCTCCTGGGTGACTGGCGGCTCCTGGCTGACTGGCGGCTCTGGCGGCTCCTGGCTGACTGGCGGCTCTGGCGGCTCCTGGCTGACTGACGGCTCTGGCGGCTCCTGGCTGACTGGCGGCTCTGGCGGCTCCTGGCTGACTGACGGCTCTGGCGGCTCCTGGCTGACTGGCGGCTCTGGCGGCTCTGGCGGCTCAGGACAGACTGGCGGCTCTGGCGGCTCAGGACAGACTGGCGGCTCTGGCGGCTAAGGACAGACGGGAGACTCTGGCGGCTCAGGACAGACGGGAGACTCTGGCGGCTCAGGACAGACGGGAGACGCCGGCGGCTCAGGACAGACTCAGGACAGACGGGAGACTCTGGCAGCTCAGGACAGACGGGGGACTCTGGCGGCTCAGGACAGACAGGAGACTCTGGCGGCTCAGGACAGACGGGAGACTCTGGCTGCTCAGGACAGACGGGAGACTCTGGCGGCTCAGGACAGACGGAAGACTCTGGCGGCTCAGGACAGACGGGGGACTCTGGCGGCTCTGGGCAGGAGGAAAGCTCTGGCAGCGCTGGACAGGCGGGAGCACCTGTAGGGAGAAGACGGAGAGACAGCCTGGTGCGGGGGACTACCACCGGAGGGCTGGTGCGTGGAGGTGGCACCGGATAGACCGGACCGTGCAGGCGTACTGGAGCTCTTGAGCACCGAGCCTGCCCAACCTTACCTGGTTGAATGCTCCCCGTAGCCAGACCAGTGCGGCGAGGTGTAATAGCCCGCACTGAGCTGTGCTGGCGAACCGGGGACACCATGCGTAAGGCTAGTGCCATGTAAGCCGGCCCGAGGAGACGCACTGGAGACCAGATGCGTAGAGCCGGCTTCATGGCACCTGGCTCGATGCCCACTCTAGCCCGGCCGATACGAGGAGCTGGAATGTACCGCACCGGGCGATGCACACGCACCAGGGATACCGTGCGCTCCACCGCATAACACGGTGCCTGTCCGGTCCCTCTCGCTCTCCGGTAAGCACGGGGAGTTGGCTCAGGTCTCCTACCTGACTTAGCCACACTCCCCGTGTGCCACCCCCCAATACATTTTTGGGGCTGCCTCTCGGGCTTCCAGCCGCTCTGCCGTGCTGCTTCCTCATAGCGGCGCCTCTCTGCTTTTGCTGCCTCCAGCTCTGCTTTAGGGCGGCGATATTCCCCTGCTTGTGCCCAGGGTCCCTTGACGTCCAAAATCTCCTCCCAAGTCCAGGAGTCTTGTGTCTCTGTAGCTGCTGCCCGTTACCACGCTGCTTGGTCCTCTTGTAGTGGGTGTTTCTGTAAGGTATCTCGTCCTCCTCTTTTGAGGAGGAGAAGCGAGAAGGATCGGAGGAGCAAAGCGCAGCGTGGTAAGTGTCCATAATGTATTTATTCAAAAACACAACTGAACACTGGAACAAAATAATAATAAACGTGAAATATACAAAACCCAAACAGTACCGTGTGGCCCAAACACTCACACGGAAACAAACACCCACAAACCAAAAGTGAAACCCAGGCTACCTAAGTATGATTCTCAATCAGAGACAACTAACGACACCTGCCTCTGATTGAGAACCATACTAGGCCGAACACAAAAACAAAGATAGAAAAACAAACATAGACTGCCCACCCCAACTCACGCCCTGACCATACTAAAACAAATAATAAAATAACAGAACTATGGTCAGAACGTGACAGACCCAATCCCAATCACGGCCGTTGTGAAACAGCTTATAGGAAAGCTTATAGGAAACCTTATAGGAAAGCTTGGAGGAAACCTTATTGGAAACCTTATAGGAAACCTTATACGAAACCTTATAGGAAACCTGCATATAATCTAATAATGACAGTCAGAGTTTCATGCGTAGGCTTCTGTGATTCAGCACGCACACCATTTACAAGGCCACCAAAATGAGAAAGCAGCCTTTGAGACCAACCACTCTAGTCAGGAATGCTGGACTTTAGTGTACTCTTTCTTACACTGTAACTGGCAGCTGGTCCTGGACCACCCCCCCCCCCCCAAACACTTTCCTTTCCCAATCCTAGGATGGGAAAAACTAACCTTAGATCAATGTCTAGGGAGAATTTCATCCTCTGCTGAGTTGGCCAGGTAGGAGAGAGACAGGGAGATAAGGGAGTGAATTTTTATTTATAATAAGGGTTACATTGTGAAAATTGGAGAGGAGAGCACAGGAGAGGAGAGCAGGGGAGAGGAGAGCAGAGGAGAGTGGAGCAGGGGAGCGGAGAGCAGGGGAGAGGAGAGCAAGAGAGAGGAGAGCAGGGGAGAGGAGAGCAAGAGAGAGGAGAGGAGAGCAGGGGAGAGGAGACCAGGGGAGAGGAAAGCAGAGGAGAGCAGGGGAGAGTAGGGGAGAGCAGAGCAGGGGAGAGGAGAGCAGGGGAGAGGAGAGCAGGGGAGAGGAAAGCCGAGGAGAGGAGAGCAGAGGAGAGGAGAGCAGGGGGGAGGAAAGCAGAGGAGAGGAGAGCAGGGCAGAGGAGAGCAGGGGAGAGGAGAGCAGGAGTGAGAGAGGATAGGAGAGCAGGGGAGAGCACTGGTATTGGGTACATTGGTAACCTGTCCCCTATGTCTCTCTGGGTGAGGCTGAGGAAAGGTTTGTTGCTTAATGAATGGCCATGAGTTAGCAGGAAGTGTGACAAAGGTAACAATCTGGGTGGGAGGGACAGGAGGGAAGGAGGGAAAGAGAGAAATAAGATGAAGGAATGAGAGAAATAAGATGAAAGAAAGAGTGTGAGTGTCCATGGAATCCAAAAGAGTTCTATCTGGAACCCAAAATAGTTATTTCTGGAACCCAAAAGAGTTCTATCTGGAACCAAAAGGGTTCTCCTATGGAGACACTCTTTTTTCTTAGAGTGTAGTGTTTTGTAGTGTTGATACTCAGGCATACTGTAGAGGACACCTCACTGCCTTCATACTCACTAATGACCAAAATAGACATTCAGATGAACAGCAAATCACAGTTCCAAACACTAGCCAGGATAACATGAAAATGTACTGATACACAAATGAACAGATATATATAACTCAAACACATAATAAGTACAATAGGTACAGTGCTTTATTGTCCATGTTTGTTAAATAGATGGTGTGCCAGGTTTGAAGCGTCATACCCAAGAAGACTCGAGGCTGTAATCTCTGCCAAAGGTGCTTCAACAAAGTACTGAGTAAAGGATCTGAATACTTATGTAAATGTCATATTTCAGCTGTTTAAAAACCTGTTTTTGCTTTGTCATTTTGGGGTATTGTGTGTAGATGTATGAGGGGGAAAAACGATTTAAACAATTTCAGAATAAGGCTGCAATGTAACAAAATGTGGAAAAAGTCAAAGAGTTTGAGTAGTTTCCGAATGCACTGTATATAGCCTACCACGTGTATGAGCTGTTCCATCTATTCTCTACAGCAGCAGTAGCAGTAACTATAGTAGCCTGTACTAACTGACCTTGACACGCACCCTGTGAACCTACAGTAGGATGACAATGCCCCATGCAGCTTCAGCCCTTCCATGGTCCACTTCCTAAGTGGGGCACAAAAGGCTGGTTTACCATGCCTCTGTTCTGCGTGTCAGTGCTGCCTGAGTAAACACATTAGAAAGCCTCTTACACTGCAGATACAGGCTGGACATGGACACACACACACCAAGCACATACACAACAAACACGCACACACACACACCGAACACACACATACACGCAGTGTAGACCTGTGTAAAACATTATTTCATCTGCTTGAGTCTTCCTAGAAACAGGAAGAAGCCTCTGCCTCACTTTGGTGTGTCATTGGAACTTTTATGCTGAAATCTGGTGAAGTGTTTTGTACAACCTTAGTAGCTAATTGCTGTTGTTGTGTGTGTGTGTGTGTACGTGTGCGTATGTGTGTGCCTACACTGACAAAACAGGTCAGACAAGGCTAATAACAACAAAATGCATCAGCGAGCACATTTATTCCTCTGTGCCTCTATCTGTGGCTCTATCTGTGCCTCTATCTCTCCCTCGCACTCCTTCACTCCCTCCTGTGTGCGTGATAAAGCTCCACCCCCCTGCGGCTGACAACACACAGACACATTCCAGTGTCCCCCACCCAAAAAACACTCACACTCAATCTGAGAGAGAGAGAGAGAGAGAGAGAGAGAGAGAGAGAGGTTTCTAAGCTACACTATGTACGAAGACACTTCTGACCTCTGGTGAAGACATTCAGCTCTGTCTCAGAAAAGGATGTTGATGCTGACTTGTTTTACTACGGCAACTCCCAATCTGCCTTCCACGTTGCACCACAGACAGTGTGTGTGTGTGTGTGTCAGTGGTGCAGTGGACCAGTCCGTCCGAAACCACGCATGTCCTGGTATGATGACATCACTGCAGCTCACGTTTAGCCAATGTGTCGGTGGGGAGACGGCTGCTCTTCTGTGTCCTGAATATGCTGCAGCATGAGAGAGAGAGGGAGGGAAATAGGGAGGGGAGAGAGGGAGAGAGTGAGAGGAGGAGATTGATAGAGAAGGGACGGAAAGAGCAGAAGAGGGAGAGAGAGAGAGGAGGAGGAAAGCTGAACAGTGATTAGTGGCTGTGAGTCTCTCATCATGTCATGTGTCAGTTCTTTCATTCTCCCGGCATTACTCACATCCACAGGCCAGCTGCTCAGTGCTACATGGGAAATAGCCTCATTCAGACAAATATTGAGAACACACACACATATACTTTTGTGCAGCTGAATTTTTGGAACGTGACGCAACTATGAAATCACTGTGGAGAGCACTTAAAGGGTTAGTTTAGCCCTAACCCTAGCTTTATGTCTACATCCCAGATCAACCCTAAACTTAGCCTCAATCCTAATCCAAACCCTCAACCCTAACCCTTGCATCATGTCCACATCCCAATTTAACCCCAACCCTAGCCTTGAATCCCCCAAGGGAAGGGGAAAATAAATATTTTGGGTGTTCCGTTGAGAAAGGCACTTGGCGCCAACTGTTTTATGGTACGCTGTTGATGGGAATTTTTGCCATTTAGTGACCACTAACAAATATTACAGGGAACAACCCTGTGTTCTGGTTGGAAGTTTAGAGTTTTCTGGGACCACTTCATCTATTTTTACAGTGGGTTAGAATGGTACCTTGGTTTTAACTAGAGGTTCATAAAATGAGTGGGGTAATTGTATTAAGTGCCCGTGCACCCTGTATCCCTTGAGGTTAACAGTTTTTGTCCCATTATTTAACCCCAACCCAAACCCTAACACTTCACCTTAACCTAAACCCAGCACTTACAGGTTACCAAGTCATGCCCTTGATCCTTGACCTAATCTTAACCCCACCCTTTACTGAGGCCCTAACCTTAATCCCACCCTTTACTGAGGCCCTAACCTTAACCCACCCTTTACTGAGGCCCTAACCTTAACCCCACCCTTTACTGAGGCCCTAACCTTAACCCCACCCTTTACTGAGGCCCTAACCTTAACCCCACCCTTTACTGAGGCCCTAACCTTAACCCCACCCTTTACTGAAGCCCTAACCTTAACCCCACCCTTTACTGAGGCCCTAACCTTAACCCCACCCTTTACTGAGGCCCTAACCTTAACCCCACCCTTTACTGAGGCCCTAACTTTAACCTTCCTTTGGGAATGTTTACTCACCTCATATAACAACTTTTATAAAGATGTCTCCCTAGGAGCAATAGAATTAGAGAACACGTGCCCGTGCATTGCTTTCACCTAACCTTTAACCCTAACCTTAACCCGAACCTAAACCCTAACCTTAACCATAGCTTCATGTCCACATCCCAGCTCAAACATATCCTCAACCCTTAACCCTTAACCCTAACCCTTAACCTGAACCTAAACCCTAACCTAAACCCTAACCTTAACCCTAACCTAAACCCTAACCTTAACCCTAACCTAAACCCTAACCTTAACCCTAACCTAAACCGTAGCTTCATGTCCACATCCCAGTTCAACCATAACCATAACCCTAACCTTAACCCTAACCATAACCCTAACCTTAACCCTAACCTAAACCCTAGCTTCATGTCCACTTCCCAGTTCAACCATAACCATAACCCTAACCTTAACCCTAACCATAACCCTAACCTTAACCCTAACCTAAACCCTAGCTTCATGTCCACTTCCCAGTTCAACCATAACCATAACCCTAACCCTAACCATAACCATAACCATAACCATAACCCTAACCTAAACCCTCGCTTCATGTCCACATCCTATATACCTCCGGTGTACTATTTCTCCATGTGTTGTGTGTCCCTCCCTGGGTGGTAACACTGAGACAGCTGGCACACTGACATGGATCCTCTCTGTCTGTCACGCCATTATCAGTGCATTCAAAAAGTATTCAGACCCCTTGACTGCCCATGCAACCTAACAGAGCTTGAGAAGATATGCAGATAAGAATGAGAGAAACTCCCCAAGCTTGAAGTACCATACCTAAGAAGACTTGAGGTGCTTCAAAATAAATCTTTTAAAAATCTGTTTTCTCTTTGTCATTATGGGGCATTGTGTGTAGATTGATGAGGGGAAAAAATCATTGTATACATTTTTGAATTGAATACTTTCCAAGTGCACTGTATGTCACATCTCACAGGAGAGTGTAGGGAGCAGCAGGACACTATCACCCGTGTGTGTGTGTGTGTGTGTGTGTGTGTGTGTGTGTGCGTGCGTGTGCGTGTGTGTGTGTGGTAATGAATGGCGATGAGTGGACCCTCTGTGCGTGTGTGGTAATGAATAGCGATGAGTTGACCCCCTGTGGGAGGATGCCTGAACTATGTTCACTCATGTCACCTGGGAGAGAGAAAGAAAATTGAGTGAGGGGAGGAGAGAGAGAATCAAGGAAGAGTTGGAAAAATAATCAAAAGAGCAAATCGAGAGAGAGAGAGAGAGAGAGAGAGAGAGAGAGAGAGAGAGAGAGAGAGAGAGAGAGAGAGAGAGAGAAAGAGAGAGGAAGATTAGTTGAGAGTGGGGTGTGAGGGAGGAAAGGAGGAAGTAGGGAAGCGAGGCGGGCAGATCTCTTCGTCTGGTAATATTTTACCTCTGTATGACGCAGCGCGGCAGAGCACACATAGAGCTGTTCTACTGACTACTTCATACCAGAGAATTATTCAATATGACAGGCCTCAGGCTGCCTGGGAATCTGTGTATGAGGCTGCTCTCTAGTGGTGGTTTACCTGAATAACAACAGCATATACAGTGTCCTAAGTCAGTGGTTCCAAAACTGTGGGCTGGGGTCCACAGATAATATAATAATATATATTGAGTAGTGTATCATCAGTTCCATTTGTCATGTTAGTCATTGCACCTTAGAGAGCTATTTATGACTTGTCAGAAATGTCCAGATCAACTAGCCCATGTCAGCAAAATAAATGTATTTCGTTTTTTTTAGTTCATAGATAATGTTGTAATTTCAAGGCAAGGGCTGATTTCAAGGTTTTACTGCTAACCTACAAAGCATTACATGGGCTTGCTCCTACCTATCTCTCTGATTTGGTCCTGACGTACAGACCTACACGTACGCTACGGTCATAAGACGCAGGCCTCATAATTGTCCCAAGAATTTCTAAGCAAACAGCTGGAGGCAGTGCTTTCTCCTATAGAGCTCAATTTTTATGGAATGGTCTGCCTACCCATGTGAGAGATGCAAACTCAGTCTCAACATTTAAGTCTTTACTGAAGACTCATCTCTTCAGTGGGTCATATGATTGAGTGTAGTCTGGCCCAGGAGTGTGAAGGTGAACGGAAAGGCTCTGGAGCAACGAACCGCCCTTACTGTCTCTGCCTGTTCCGGTTCCCCTCTTTCCACTGGGATTCTCTGCCTCTAACCCTATTACAGGGGCTGAGTCACTGGCTTACTAGGGCTCTTTCATACCGTCCCTAGGAAGGGTGCGTCACTTGAGTGGGTTGAGTCACTGATGTGATCTTCCTGTCTGGGTTGGCACCCCCCCTTGGGTTGTTGTGTGGCGGAGATCTTTGTGGGCTATACTCGGCCTTGTCTCAGGATGGTGAGTTGGTGGTTGAAGATATTCCTCTAGTGGTGTGGGGGGTGTGCTTTAGCAAAGTGTGTGGGGTTATATCCTTCCTGTTTGGCCCTGTCCTGAGGTATCATCGGATGGGGCCACAGTGTCTCCTGACCCCTCCTGTCTCAGCCTCCAGTATTTATGCTGCAGTAGTTTATGTGTCGGGGGGCTAGGGTCAGTTTGTTATATCTGGAGTACTTCTCCTGTCCTATCCGGTGTCCTGTGTGAATTTAAGTATGCTCTCTCTAATTCTCTCTTTCTCTCTTTCTTTCTCTCTCTCGGAGGACCTGAGCCCTAGGACCATGCCTCAGGACTACCTGACATGATGACTCCTTGCTGTCCCCAGTCCAACTGGCTGTGCTGCTGCTCCAGTTTCAACTGTTCTGCCTGTGATTATTATTATTTGACCATGCTGGTCATTTATGAACATTTGAACGTCTTGGCCATGTTCTGTTATAATCTCCACCCGGCACAGCCAGAAGAGGACTGGCCACCCCTCATAGCCTGGCTCCTCTCTAGGTTTCTTCCTAGGTTTTGGCCTTTCTAGGGAGTTTTTCCTAGCCACCGTGCTTCTACACCTGCATTGCTTGCTGTTTGGAGTTTTAGGCTGGGTTTCTGTACAGCACTTTGAGATATCAGCTGATGTACGAAGGGCGATATAAATACATTTGATTGATTTGATTGACTACTGTCTGTCAAATTTAATTTAATTTAATTTAATTTATTTGTTATTCAAATATCACTAGAATACACATTAGACATGGCAAAATGTGTAGAATTGCAAGAAAATGAACTTGAAAACTGCTAAATGTTCTTTGTACCCCAAATTTCTCTCCACCAACAAGAGGGGTGTGAACAGTTTGTATCATGAACAAACTGTGGCCATAGAAATAGATGTGGTGCGTGCAATGCTGGAAGGGGGGCCCCGAGTGAAAAGGTTTGGGCATCCTTGTCATAAGACATCCACTCTATACCACTATTGAAGAGGCTTCAATGCAAATGAATTAGGCCAACACCATAAGGCTACAGCTACTGCTATTTATTTATTTATTTATTTATTTATTTCACCTTTATTTAACCAGGTAGGCTAGTTGAGAACAAGTTCTCATTTGCAACTGCGACCTGGCCAAGATAAAGCATAGCAGTGTGAACAGACAACACAGAGTTACACATGGAGTAAACAATTAACAAGTCAGTAACACAGTAGAAAAAAAAAGAGATTCTATATTCATTGTGTGCAAAAGGCATGAGGAGGTAGGCGAATAATTACAATTTTGCAGATTAACACTGGAGTGATAAATTATCAGATGGTTATGTACAGGTAGAGATATTGGTGTGCAAAAGAGCAGAAAAGTAAATAAATATAAACAGTATGGGGATGAGGTAGGTAAAATTGGGTGGGCTATTTACCGATAGACTATGTACAGCTGCAGCGATCGGTTAGCTGCTCAGATAGCTGGTTGTTGGTGAGGGAGATAAAAGTCTCCAACTTCAGCGATTTTTGCAATTCGTTCCAGTCACAGGCAGCAGAGAACTGGAACGAAAGGCGGCCAAATGAGGTGCTGGTTTTAGTGATGATCAGTGAGATACACCTGCTGGAGCGCGTGCTACGGGTGGGTGTTGCCATCGTGACCAGTGAACTGAGATAAGGCGGAGCTTTACCTAGCATGGACTTGTAGATTACCTGGAGCCAGTGGGTCTGGCGACGAATATGTAGCGAGGGCCAGCCGACTAGAGCATACAGGTCGCAGTGGTGGGTGGTATAAGGTGCTTTAGTAACAAAACGGATGGCACTGTGATAACGTGGTTACATGTGGTCTGCGGTTATTAGGCCGGTTGGACGTACTTCCAAATTCTCTAAAACAATGTTGGAGGCGGCTTATGGTAGAGAAATGAACATGAAATTCCCTGGCAACAGCTCTGGTGGACATTCCTGCAGTTAGAATGCCAATTCCCTCAAAACTTGAGACATCTGTGGCATTGTGTTGTGTGACAAAACGGAAGATTTTAGAGTGCCCTTTTATTGTCCCCAGCAGAAGGTGAACCTGTGTAATGATCATGCTGTTTAATTCTCCAAATTCTGTCAATACGTGTGATAGGTGTAAGTGTAATAAGTGTATAGGTGTAATAGGTGTAATAGGTGTAATTACACATGAATGAATGATCCGATATCACTATATCATTAATTTTTGAATCCAGTAAATTGTTGAGTGCATTTTTGGAGATAAAAATGTAGTCCATTTTTGAATAACTTGTCTTACTTTGAGAAAAAAAGGAATAGTATTTTGTAATTGGGAATTGTAATCTTCAGGTGTCATGTAAATTGTTTGCAGATTACATTTTTCAGACTCTTTGGAGGCTCCCTAAATTTGCCTTTTATTACTACATCTGTCAATCTTATTGAATGTTTGATTTAGATCACCTGCTAAAATAATGGTTCCTGTCTGGATTTGATCTATAGCTTGAATTATATCTAAAAACACCAGATTTGGCCCTGGTGGGATATACAATGAAGTCAATGTATATTTTTCACCATGTAAAGTACAATTCAACATTAGAAAACGGCCTTCTCGGTCCATGTGCTAGGATAAGGGAAAATTGTGATTTCATATTTATCAGGATGCCTACACCTCTGCTGTTACTAGAGTAGAGGGCAGCATATGCCTCTCCAACACAACTCCCCTTTAAATGTTACATTTTTCATTTTTTTCTGAACCACATCCGCTGACAATCTCTTTAAGTGTTTGAGAACCTAATGCTTTTCCCCCCCAACATGTAGCCTGTGCACATTCCATGTGATAAATTGGAATTGTTTGGTCTTTACTTGTATAGAATCAGTTAACCTTGTCTGTTCCATATGTCATTGAAGAACCAAATAAAACATTTTAGCAGACATGACATATGAGGGCAGTGGGAATTCCATAGAATGGGAGGATCATAGTATAAATATATAGTTATTGTATACATTACATATATAGCATGTGTGTGGGCATGTGGGCTGAGTAGACATTTAACAACAACAAAAACTAAGCAAAGTATGTCTTTATACTTGAGGCACTATGCCTTTTTAGGGCTTTTAAGCTCCACCTCCTCTCCCAATCAAAATAAAAAATAAAAGAGGATATATACATTGTGCATACATTTGAAGAAAGACTGTCACTTAAGTACTGTGGTTGGTTTGTATTATCTTATAAGTTCAATTAAAGTATAGTGGCTGGTGAGGGTCTACTTGGAGTGAGTCACCTCATCCCAATCCCCTGGATATAGCCCCTCTCACCTCAGAGAAGTGTCCGATGCCCTCCCAGTCACCCCATTCCAATCCCACCAGATATAGTCCCACTCCATTCTCACCAATAACCAGCATTGAATCTTAGTTGTAATGACAAACAAGGAACAACAATAATTGAATATCCTTATTCATTTTACAACGGATTTACAAGTCATGAAAATAAAGTAAAACATTTCATTGTAGTATATTTAAGTCCTTCCTTCCTTCCTCTCTCTCCCAAACCAAATTGATCCCTCTCCACCACCCCTCCCTGTTCTCCTCCCATCCTTACTCCCCTTTATCCCCCCAAGCCAGGCTTATCCCCACCTCCCATCCTTACTCCCCCTTACCCCCCCAAGCCAAGCTTATCTCCACCTCCCATCCTTACTCCCCTTTACCCCCCCCCCCCAAGCCAAGCTTATCCCCAACTCCCATCCTTACTCCCCTTTACCCCCCCCCCCAAGCCAAGCTTATCCTCACCTCCCATCCTTACTCCCCCTTACCCCCCCAAGCCAAGCTTATCCCCACCTCCCATCCTTACTCCACCACCTCTCCTCCTGGCCCTCCCTTACCCTCCCAGGCCAAGTTTATCCCAACCCCTCTATGCATCACTTTCCCGCCCTCCGACACATATTCACCCTCCCTCTCCTCTTCTTGTCCACACACACCACAGGAGGCTGCTGAGGGGAGAACGGCTTATAATAATGGCCAGAACCGAGCAAATGGAATGCCATCAAACACCTGCAAACCATGTTTGATATCATTCCACTCATCATTAAAACGAGCCTGTTCTCCCCAATTAAGGTGCCACCAACCTTCTGTGACAGACACCCACACACATATACCCACTCACACCCTCTCACCTACACACACCCATAGAACAATTACTGACAGTTATTGACACTGTATTTCCTCTTTTATATTGTAATTTCATTGTCCATGTATCTTATTTACCATTGGCTAATTCTATCCTTACTTCCTAGAGAAGAACAGTTAATTGGGGACAATAGAATCTAGATTGTTTTGGGGGGAGGCGGAAGGAATATTGTCTCAATTTTACGATCAGCTGGTCTTGGGCATCACTTTATGTAGCTTAGTGTGCTTGTCTGTTTTTTCTGCTTCCCTTCAGGGTACTGGGCTCTGTTTCAACTGGGAAGGTTTCCTGCAGCCTGTTCAGAGCTTCATCGTGCTTGTAAACTCAGTTAATGCATATTCTGGAGAGAATATATGTTGGTACTTCCCAGAGAGCGTATCAGAATGGTACTATTGAAGCCTAATCAACGTATTGGTCATGCAAATGGCCTGTATATTCTACTCTATTCAACGCCCCCGAATTAACCTGACAAATGTTGTTGACAGAGCGGATTATATACAACAATGTTCTTTTCTCCTTCAAGTGTTTTGATTAATCTTGTGGAACTACATGTTATCACTTCTAAATGTAATAATTCATAAAATGTTTTACTACGTTTACATAATAATACAATGGGGTTTGATGCTGTTTGCTCTGACAGCTGAACAGTTCAAAAGATATTCACAGTAAAAATGTACGGTCACAATAATCTCAGCAGCCCAGAACCAAATCACACGTGAGCCTCCAGCCACAGATGTTAGGAGACCTTCACAATAAACCACGTTTTATTGACGCCTAAAAGCATACAGTACATATATATACATATTTTCTCATATTATTTACAAAATAGCACATGGCTGTGCTACACATGTATAAAAATATGCATGACATCTATATAAATATGTACACAATGTGCAAAATGTATGTATGTATGGCATACAGAGGATGAGAGACTTGGCAGATGTCTTACTAGTTACAACAATTCAGACAAAGAACAACGGTTGAATGCGAGACAGTACAGTACAGAAAACACAGAATTAGGTAGGACAAATCAATATTTGCTTGCAATGATCAACATGTTGATATGACAAGTGCTGAAGACGAATCTGCTGTCCTATGACATCTCGTTCTAAAGTACTGACAAAATAAAAAAATGCACCAACTGGTCTAAGGCACTGCATCTCAGTGCTAGAGGCGTCACTACAGACCCTGGTTCGTTCCCAGGCTGTGTCACAACCGGCCGTGATCAGGAGTCCCATAGGGCGGCGCACAATTGGCCAGTAATCTTTACAGTAATATTCCTCTTGCGTATATACAGGAAAAATAATATGATTTTGTAAACATTTTAGAAATACGATCATTTTTGTTGGTCAACAGTAGATATTAACTGATGTTAGGCAACAATTGAACAATTGAAAAACAAATAATTCCTTACTAGCTCTAAACCACAGTTAGGAATATTTGGTTCCCAATGGTCAGAGACCGTGTGTACAGTATTTGGCATTATTACCTGGACACAGGTGATTATTAGTGTTTGACTTGTTGGATAAGAATGATTGCTCGAACAATGACAGAAAAATAAAAGCCATGGTATTCTAAAGTGCTGTACAGTACAACCGTATTAATTCTATACAATATTGATCAGAATAATATTTGGATTGAGATACTGAATATTAGTAACTCGTTTGGCATGATATGCCAGGTAGAAGAACTACACAACCCTAGTTTCAATGTATCATACATATAATCATCTTCTTCATGGTAGAATTCATCCACAAAATGGTAGCTATGCCAGAAGCTACGGCGTAGTCCCTTGTAGTTTACCCTGTATGCTGGGCACACCACTGGGGGTGTCTGTATGCGTTTTGAACATATAACCAAACAGGACAGATGGAACAGTCAGAGAAAAGCTGTTCTGTGAGCCAAACCTTTTAAAAACTCAGCCTGTAAAATGTGCTCACTTGGCAAAGATCGTGCTGTCTGATGAACGTCCAACTTCATAGAAATGAAGAGGACTCAAATGAGTTGCAGCCAACTCAGCGACAGAGACAAATATAGCCAGATATCAGACACTTATTAAAACGTGCATTCAAGAAGACACCCTGACACACATGCAGACACACAGACATAAGGGACTCTTACTTATAGACAGACATGTAGGGCTGGGCGATATATCGAATTCATGTTTTTAACATTAATTCGAGTTAAATCAAGTTTTTTTTTTTTTCATTTTTATGAGCATTTATGTCCGCTTGTTCTCATGTTGTCTTTTTGATCTCGTCTCGTTCGGTCCTTCCCATTTACACCAGAGATCTGTATATAATGAAGAGATCATCACGTCTCAGCCCTAACAATGGGAGTCGTTGTCGCAAAAGCGGGAAGGCAGGCGGCAAGCTCAGGTTCAAAATAAGAGCATAGAAATGCATTGGGCTTATTTTGGATAGATTTTGGCGAGAGTGAAGCCTCTCGCTTCACCTCTTTCTCCCAAGGACCTCCCGCCACCACTCACAACAACAACGATGAGATATCACTTCTTCCTCTCTGTCATATGGTTTCAACTCGTTATTTGCATTTGAGGTTTGGTCCAACATAAATCAGTCATATGGACACCGAAACACATGGAGATACTATTTTACTGTAATAGAGAAGTTGTAAACCTTTCGAACCATTTCAACTCTTCAAATTTTGTGCAGAGAAGACACTTCTAAAACAGATGTAACAATGAACATTCATTCTGGAAAATGAATGCTCAGTTTGTCGCATGCATTACGGTATCGCTAGCAGCATTTTAGTCAAATAAAGACTGCTATACTAGCTGTTTAGTCTGTGTTTTATAAATATGCAATACACATGAAACAATTATATAAGGATTTGGCAACTCATTCTCATTCTGCAAAATAAGGTAGGCCACATGATTTCAACATCTGAAAAAAGTGGACAGGCTACTATGCTGTTCAAACAGTTGGAGACGGACAGGTTGTGTTTATAACAATTACAACGGTTTTGACTTGTTAGCTGAATTCAGAACTTGTCAAATTATAACTAGATCTAAGTTGGCTAAACTTGAAATATAAATATTCGCTGACTACTCACGAGCACGTGGGCTTGTGCTTGAGAGATTGTTTATGAGACCTGTGTTCATTTTCTATAATGTCTGCTACATGATTAGTGAATGTGCATTATGCATGGTTATGGTTAAATTTGTAACAAAAAGGGCCTTTTTATAGACAGACCTGAAATCCAGATCAGTGATAATTGCAATAAAAAGCAAGTACAACTATTTTGAGAAAATAATGTAAATATTAGTGGGTCTCATGTTTGTGGAAGGCATATATTCAGCCTCTGTATAATTTACCAACCTCTGAATTGATTAGACTATTGGTAACTGTTTTAAATGTAGTGTATTTGACCTTTAATTGTATAACAAAGCTTAGAGAAAACATAAAAATGTGTTTTGATATATATTGGGCCATAAGTTTGAAAAATAATAGAAATGATTTTTAGGCAGGGGCGCAACTTTCACTGGGGATGGGGGAGACATGTCTACCCCACATTCTGAAATTGCATTTTTGTCCCTCCGTTTTATCATTTGAATGTGATTATTCGACTGGATAAAAAAATGTAATAATACTAGTAATTATTATGTCCCCCCCACTTCTAAAACCAAAGTTGCGCCCCTGGTTTTAGGCCATTTCGCCCAGCTCTAGACACATGCATACTTTCTCACACAGAGACAGAACCACTGACACACAGAGACAAAGTGTAGAGAGTTGACAGACAGAATTCAGGACAGACAGAAAAGTATAACACCTCTGTTCTCCAGAGGTCATGCAGCCACATTAAAACATGTCAAACACGGAAGAATACAGTTGGCACAAAAAGACTGGCACTCAGGCTATCATGCCACCTTCTTGTCACTCATTGCTATGCCAAACATATCTGGCTTGACAATGAGTAACAGAGTTTGCAAGAGCACAAACAGAGATGGAACCAGGCTAGCATACAGTAAGTACACACATTAACCTGTATGTAGTGTACCTGTGTGATACCATATTTGGTCCCTCTCCACTGACACATCAGTTGTCTTTCAGAAGATAAAGCTGCCAACAATGTAAAGTCTCCATTTACATTCAGATGGATCAACTTAGACTTGAACTGAAGGCGCTAGTACACTGAGATAACCAACAAGTGGATCAACATTGTTTCAATAAACCATTAAATCTACAAAATCATTATCTGTGATTCACATTTCCTTGTGAGATGAAGGCGATGTAAGGCCCGCCTCCTTAGTGCATAGCTCATAGTGGGAGGAGACTACTCCTCCTTGTCCAATAGGAGTGATTTTGTTCTCGTCGTCAGTTCAGTTCATTGCTTAAAATAGTCCAACTGTCTCAACCAATACAATATGTATCAGAAGGGTCAGAAACCCCAAATATAGGTATGTTGCAATAAAAGACCAGTGTTAAACACAGCCTTGTACTCTGTCTGGTTTACATCTGTCAGTTATGCTGTCTGTCGTGGCTTGTGTACAACAGATCTGTAATAACCAAACAGCATGCGTCCACAGAGAAATGGCTGTAGATGAAGACCCTGTAATATGACTGATGTGAAACGCATGCTAAGTTAACACATCCACGTGTTCACCGCAAGGCAAGCTGACCACCGTACATGCTGACTGTCAGGAGTTGTCAGGAGTTCAACCCAATGAAAACTCCAGGAGGGCTGAGGGAACATCTAACCTTATTCTGATTGAAATATCTCCATCATTTACAGGATATTTCCACAATGTCTGCATCCTTGTTCATTTGGCTCTGGCCCCACTACTCTATTAAGCAACACCCAATGCCCCCATCACCGGCTGGCCAATCCTAGGACATGGTAGCAAAAAATAAACAAGACAATTTTGTATTAAAAAATAAAGTTTTAAAATGCACCAGGACTATAACCTGACTAACCAAGTCCGGATTTATTATGTTGAGTGCCTCTATCCTTTTTCATTTCCTCAACCACTGCTATCCTCCTCTTCTCTCGGTCCCTCTATCCATTTCCTCCTTTCCCCTCCATCCTTGTCCTCATCCATCTCTCCATCAGTCCCAGTGCAGCTGTAGGTCATGTGTATCCAGGACGTCTGAAGGAATCCCCAGTGGCGTAAGCCCCACCGCGGGGCCGGGCGGCATGGTTAGGTCCAGCCACTCCATGTTGTCCAGGGCTGTGTCAGACATGCCCATGTTGAGGGAGGAGGGGGGAGACATGGAGTCGCAGAAGGACAGCTCCGAGGTGTCCATGGGGGAGTAGGGTTGATCCAGAAGCTGGGACTGCAGATCCTCGATCAGACCCAGGGTGCGGGGGTCCGTGGTTGGGGACAGATCGTTCAGGGTTCCCTCAAGGAAGGCCTCTAACAGCTTGTCTGAGGTCATGGAGGCCAGGTTTGGGAGATGGAGGGGGTCGACGGGCGAGATGGGAGGGGGAGCTACCTGGATCTGTGGAGGAGGCCTGGACAGGGCGGTGTTGACAGGGAGGGTAGTGATGTTGGCTGTGACAGGAACAGTCTTGGTGCTGAGAGACAGAAGGTCCGGCTGCTGGATGAAAGGAGTGATCTCTGGATGAAACAGAAGATGGGGAGAAATTCATCAGTTATATTAAAACACAGGCTTCTTTAATGTTAATGTCGAAAAAGAAAGGAGCCTTATCACTGTTTACAGAAATGAAAAGACCAGATGGTCATTACTAAGTCAGTCCCTTCAGGGTTAGGACAAGGAGCTAAAGGTGTAAACCTTTCCTGATGCTGTGAACTCTCACCTCCACTCTGAATCAGGATGTCAAATAGGTCGTCCATCTGCTGACTATTTGCCGTGGAAACCTGAGAAAGAGACAATAAGGTAAGAGGGTGGAGATGCATGACCAACAGCATTACAGTCTCTGAGGTGTGACCAATAGCAATACATTCCCTCAGGACTTCGGAGAGCACCTCATATATTTATGAATGTGTGTGTGTTATTGTATGAGTGCAGTAGTGGAAAAAGTACCCAATTATCATACTAAAGTAAAAGATACCTTAATAGAAAATGACTCAAGTAAAAGTAAAATTCACCCAGTAAAATACTAAACTCATCAAAAAAAGAAAAGTCCCTTTTTTCAGGGCCCTGTCTTTCAAATATAATTCGTAAAAATCAAAATAACTTCACAGATCTTCATTGTAAAGGGTTTAAACGCTGTTTCCCATGCTTGTTCAATTAACCATAAACAATTAATGAACATGCACCTGTGGAACGGTCGTTAAGACACTAACAGCTTACAGACGGTAGGCATTTAAGGTCACAGTTATGAAAAATTAGGACACTAAAGATGCCTTTCTACTGACTCTGAAAAACATCAAAAGAAAGATACCCAGGGTCCCTGCTCAGCTGCGTGAACGTGCCTTAGGCATGCTGCAAGGAGGCATGAGGACTGCAGATGTGGCCAGGGCAATAAATTGCAATGTCCGTACTGTGAGATGCCTAAGACAGCGCTACAGGGAGACAGGACGGACAGCTGATCGTCCTCGCAGTGGCAGACCACGTGTAACACCAGCACAGGATCGGTACATGCGAACATCACACCTGCGGGACTGGTACAGGATGGCAACAACAACTGCCCGAGTTACACCAGGAAAGTACAATCCCTCCATCAGTGCTCAGCTTGTCCGCAATAGGCTGAGAGAGGCTGCCTGTTGTAAGGCAGGTCTTCACCAGACATCACTGGCAACAACATCGCCTATGGGCACAAACCCATCGTCACTGGACCAGACAGGACTGGCAAAAAGTGCTCTTCACTGACGAGTCGCGGTTTTGTCTCTCCAGGGGTAATGGACGGATTCGCGTTTATCGTCGAAGGAATGAGCGTTACACCGTGGCCTGTACTCTGGAGCGGGATCGATTTGGAGGTGGAGGGTCCGTCATGGTCTTGGGCGGTGTGTCACAGCATCATCAGACTGAGCTTGTTGTCATTGCAGGCAATCTCATTGCGGTAGGTTACAGGGAAGACATCCTCCTCCCTCATGTGGTACCCTTCCTGCAGGCTCATCCTGTCATGACCCTCCAGCATGACAATGCCACCAGCCATACTGCTCGTTCTGTGCGTGATTTCCTGCAAGACAGGAATGTCAATGTTCTGCCATGGTCAGCGAAGAGCCCCGGTTCTCAATCCCATTGAGCACGTCTAGGACCCTGTTGGATCGGAGGGTAAGAGCTAGGGCCATTCACCCCAGAAATGTCCGGGAACTTGCAGGAAGAGTGGGGTGACATCTCACAGCAAGAACTGGCAAATCTGGTGCAGTCCATGAGGAGGAGATGCACTGCAGTACTCCATGAAGCTGGTGGCCGAATTCCGAACTCCTCCTTTTTTTAGACTTGGGAACACTACAACACTCAGACATAATTTACAAATGCATGTGTGTTTAGTGAGTCCGCCAAATCTTTTGATAAGTCTGTGAATTGGACCATTTTCCTGTCCTGCTAAGCATTCAAAATGTAACGAGTACTTTTAGTTGTCAGGTAAAATGTACGGAGTAAAAAGTACAATATTTTCTATAGGGAAATTGGTGAAGTAAACGTTTTCAAAAATAGAAATAGTAAAGCACAGATACCCCCAAAACTACTTGAAAGTATTTTTACTTAAGTACTTTACACCACTGTATGAGTGTGTGTGTTCACCTGTGTGAGGTTGTTAGCCTGCTTCAGGTTGCGTGTCTGTATGACTGCATCCTCGTAGCGAGGGGGCTCCCTGGTCATGGGGGGCTGGGTCACGAGGGAGGAGGGTTGGAGGATGAAGCTGGGCTGGGATGGAGACGGAGAGGGGGACTGGAGGAGGAGAAGGAAGATAAAAACACTGAACAAACACAGCCTGCCTTGTCTTGTCTATAACCACCACAGCCTGCCTTGTCTTGTCTATAACCACCACAGCCTGCCTTGCCTTGTCTATAACCACCACAGCCTGCCTTGTCTATAACCACCACAGCCTGCCTTGCCTTGTCTATAACCACCACAGCCTGCCTTGTCTTGTCTATAACCACCACAGCCTGCCTTGTCTTGTCTATAACCACCACAGCCTGCCTTGTCTTGTCTATAACCACCACAGCCTGCCTTGTCTTGTCTATAACCACCACAGCCTGCCTTGTCTTGTCTATAACCACCACAGCCTGCCTTGTCTTGTCTATAACCACCACAGCCTGCCTTGTCTTGTCTATAACCACCACAGCCTGCCTTGCCTTGTCTATAACCACCACAGCCTGCCTTGCCTTGTCTATAACCACCACAGCCTGCCTTGTCTATAACCACCACAGCCTGCCTTGTCTATAACCACCACAGCCTGCCTTGTCTATAACCACCACAGCCTGCCTTGTCTATAACCACCACAGCCTGCATTGTCTTGTCTATAACCACCACAGCCTGCCTTGCCTTGTCTATAACCACCACAGCCTGCCTTGTCTATAACCACCACAGCCTGCCTTGTCTGTAACCACCACAGCCTGTATTGTCTATAACCACCACAGCCTGCATTGTCTATAACCACCACAGCCTGCCTTGTCTATAACCACCACAGCCTGCATTGTCTATAACCACCTCAGCCTGCCTTGTCTCTATAACCACCACAGCCTGCCTTGCTATAACCACCACAGCCTGCATTGTCTATAACCACCACAGCCTGCCTTGTCTATAACCAACACAGCCTGCCTTGTCTATAACCACCACAGCCTGCATTGTCTATAACCACCACAGCCTGCATTGTCTATAACCACCACAGCCTGCATTGTCTATAACCACCACAGCCTGCCTTGTCTATAACCACCACAGCCTGTATTGTCTATAACCACCACAGCCTGCCTTGTCTATAACCACCACAGCCTGCCTTGCTATAACCACCACAGCCTGCCTTGTCTATAACCACCACAGCCTGCCTTGTCTATAACCACCACAGCCTGCCTTGTCTATAACC
Organism: Oncorhynchus mykiss; assembly: GCF_013265735.2. Taxonomy (NCBI): domain Eukaryota; kingdom Metazoa; phylum Chordata; class Actinopteri; order Salmoniformes; family Salmonidae; genus Oncorhynchus; species Oncorhynchus mykiss. The sequence continues at coordinate 48,012,952 of NC_048587.1, read as the reverse complement.
ACCACAGCCTGCATTGTCTATGACCACCACAGCCTGCATTGTCTATAACCACCACAGCCTGCCTTGTCTATAACCACCACAGCCTGCATTGTCTATAACCACCACAGTCTGCATTGTCTATAACCACCACAGCCTGCATTGTCTATAACCACCACAGCCTGCATTGTCTATAACCACCACAGCCTGCATTGTCTATAACCACCACAGCCTGTATTGTCTATAACCACCACAGCCTGCCTTGCTATAACCACCACAGCCTGCATTGTCTATAACCATCATAGCCTGCCTTGCTATAACCACCACAGCCTGCCTTGTCTATAACCACCACAGCCTGCCTTGCTATAACCACCACAGCCTGCCTTGTCTATAACCACCACAGCCTGCCTTGTCTATAACCACCACAGCCTGCCTTGTCTATAACCACCACAGCCTGCATTGTCTATGACCACCACAGCCTGCATTGTCTATAACCACCACAGCCTACCTTGTCTATAACCACCACAGCCTGCATTGTCTATAACCACCACAGTCTGCATTGTCTATAACCACCACAGCCTGCATTGTCTATAACCACCACAGCCTGCATTGTCTATAACCACCACAGCCTGCATTGTCTATAACCACCACAGTCTGCATTGTCTACAACCATCATAGCCTGCCTTGCTATAACCACCACAGCCTGCCTTGTCTATAACCATCACAGCCTGCATTGTCTATAACAACGACTCATATAACCAATGTAAGATTTAACAGGATTTGAGGGAGAAAGTGGAACTGGAAAGGTTGATGGTTTACAATGTGTATTTTGCATCACATTTAGCCTAGAGGATGATGTTTTCCCAATAATACACCTGGGTGTACCTTGTTGACAGGCCCATTGGAGAGGATGGGGTTGGGTGAAGCCCCCCGGGGAGAGAGCCTGTTATCTGGGGAGCTTCTCAGGAAACACTGGGGATGCATGTCAGGCCCTGTCTGGTTCTCCACCATCCCAGAGCCAGGGTCGTTGCACGCTGTGAAAGTCTGTAGAAGAGAGACACACAGTAAGGGGTTAACCTTAACTTCATCACCAATTCTACTAGATCTCATTCCAAGCAGGTTTCAGGTCCATATTTTCCAGGAACTGGTCCATGGTGTGATCTGACTTACCTGCAGCAGGTGGTTATGATTAAGTATCTGCTGTTGAGTTGAGGCTTGCCGAGTCTCCATCTTGGTGGTGTGTACCTGGGGCACTGAGGCCTGGATCAGGCCTGGGGCTTGATTTGATATCGTAGCCTGGAGGACAGGCAGGAGGATCTGAGTAGTGCTATCCTGGGCTGCAAGCAGGGTCTGGGTGCCAGGCTGACCTACAACCTGGGACACTGTCCCCTGGTGGCTGATGAAGAACTGGGGCAGGGTGGGGGTGAGGTAGGGCTGGTGCGGGGGCTGGGAGTTGCAGAGCACATCCTCCAGCTTCACCACAGTGGAAAGAGAGTGAGGGTGAGTCTGGGGAGCCATGTTTGCAGTAACCATGGCTGAGCAGTTAGGGAGGACTCTGTCTTCCAGTTTGACCTTGTTGGAGGTCTGGATCATGGGGACAGGGTCTGTGGAGGGTCCCTGTAGAAGCTGGGTCTTCTCCACCTCCAGCTGCATCTTCAGCTCCTCCACTAGCCTCTGCTCCTGCTCCAGCTTCCTCATCAGCTCCTTGATCTGACGCTCCTTCTCATGGAGCCGCGGGTCATTCTCCTCCGGGACACCCGGCCTCAGGGGGGACATCCCCACGCCTGCACGACCGGGACTAACCCTCTGGGGGTCGAAAAATAGATCGGACACCCCTCTGTTGTCTTTAAAGGTGGAGAGGTAAGTGGGGATTGGGGATACTGGGGGTGTGGAGCTCATGCTCTCTGGTGCCAACTGATGGGCAGCTAGGAAAAGTGCGGGGGATGAGCTGACCTCCGTGGGGACTGAGGATGGAAGGGTGTTCGGGCCGGGGGTCAGAGCTGGGGTGCTGGGGCTCTCCTGGTAAGGCTTCAGCCTCTCAATGAGATCAGTCTTGGTCCCTGACACAGGGAGGCTTCGCCACTTCAGCTCCAGTTTCAACTCGGCCACCTTCATGTCCTCCAGGTTGGGGGGCAGGTGGCCAGGCTTGCGGTTGGATAGGCTGTTTGGGCGGACAGGGGTGGGAGGCGGGACAGTGACGGCAGGCGGCAGGGACACCACTATAGAGGTTGGCAGACCGTTCACAGCGCTGCTCTGACCCTCAGCTACAGGCCTGAAGGAAGAGAGGAAGCGAAACAAGGGGAAGGAGGGAGAGTAAAGATGGTGGAGTGAGAGATGACGAAGGAGGGAGAAGGGAAATGTGGGAGAGAGAGAGAGAAAGCGTGTTAGCAATATGAAGGGAACTAAGGAGGTTCCTCTGCCTGGTGCCTCAGTACACAGTCAGTAAATGGAACAATGCAGAGTTCCAACAATAACTGACATACACAGTTCTAATGGGCCTTGGACTCCCACTAAGACAACATCCTGCAGGTTATTAATATCATTACAGAGGATTTGTTATTGGAAACTAGCTAATTGTCCATTTGCCATCTGGGCCATTGGAAACAACAACAGCTGGGTTGCTTTTTAGGTACTTTCCAGCTAACATAACGTTCTCTTGTAAACCTTAGTTTGAACAACAGGTAGACGGATCCGGTCCATTTAAATAACATTTTCACTTGGTCTCCCATTGACAAAGTAGAACTTAGGATTTGCCCCTAGGAGTGTCAGAAGTGTTTTATGAACATACTTTGTCCCTGAAATTACAGTAATATCCTACTTTAAGGGTGCTGGGAGGATGGTGTGGTAGTTATAGTGCTGCTGCTGCTGGTGGAGGATCTGCAGCTGGAGGAAGAGCTGCTGCTGGTGGAGGATCTTGGCGTAGGATGAGTCCATGGGGGCTTCGCTGGCCTCCTGTTTCTGGTCCTGGGGGACGTACTGGTGGTACTTTAACTTCTTGATCCGGGGCTTGGGCTCCTTGCCCTTCTTACTGCGATTCCTCTCCCCGGGCTGCCTGGGCTGGCTCTGCTGTGGGATAAGAGGAGGAGAAACGCCAAGATAAAGAAGATGTACATGCTTCAAAGCTACAAGTTATTTATAGAAAACATAATTGCATAACAATATGACACAAGCTCTCTACACAAAATAAAAACTAAAATACATTGACATAAAAACAGTCATCTAAAAAAGGATTTCCTTTTTTAAGTTATGTTTTTACTACTGGGCACAATCCAGTTAAGAATTGAAGAAATGAACCCAGGAAGAGTACAGGGTCAGTCTGTACACTCTAGGCAGAAAGGTCAGTTGGTGTCTTTTAGTACAACTGATTGGCTGTGTGTTGTCTCCCATTTCACAGGTTATAGAAGTTTGGTTAGTCTTAGACTTGTTTTAATGAACAGGGTCAACTCTGACAATATGTGTTTAGAAGTGACTTAAGCACTGTATTTTTCAATAACTGGAAGATGATTGAATTCAGATTTGAGTACAGAAAGATTTAAAACATGTAAAACACCTTTATTTATTCAGCGATTTGGATTCAATGCTAGTTCAAAGACGGAGCTTTTGTTTCTATGTGAACTTGTATTTTTGGAAAGTCTACTTCACTAAACAGTAGACAGAATAATGTGCCTGCTTACTTTCACTAGGGTGGGCCCTGGCTTTTGAGAAGCAACAGTGGTGATTGGCTGAGGTGCTGGAGCTGGGCGACTAACTGGTGGCTCATTGGTGGAGAGAGCTTTGAGAAAGTCTGCTGTTGCCTGGGTGACAACAGGGAAGGGCTGGGACAGAAAAAGAAGAGAGGAAAACATTAACATTTCAGTCATGACAGGTAAGCCTATGTTTCAAGTTAATTTTATTTAGTTCAATGCTGAATTATTACAATCCTTCAGGGGTAGACAAAGAATGAGGGGTATTATCATTATCGTTCTGCCCCTGAACAAGGCAGTTAACCCACTGTTCCTATGCCGTCATTGAAAATAAGAATTTGTTCTTAACAGACTTAGTTAAATAAAGGTAAAATAAATAAAAAATATATTAGGGATGCAAAGCGACCAGTAATTTACCAAAGTTAACGGAATCTTCAGTAATTTATAATATTCATTTTTTATACCTGTGTCCATATTGTCCATGCATTTCTAATGGCTAGACCATATGGTTCAAGAGAAAACTTAATGAAAAAAGCATCTAATCAACAATGGCATTATTTTTCTATTAATTCTGCAACGTTTCAACTAACTTTTTTCACAACTGCTAGTTTGGCGCCAAAACATTTACAACAAAGTCATATTGACATAGTCAAATAAATAAGTGTATAACAATTAGAAAGGATGTTCCATGCTGAACCCCTCATATTAAAACACATTATTACATTTACATTTTAGTAATTGAGCAGACGCTCTTATCCAGAGCAACTTACAGTAGTGAGTGCATACATTTTCATACTGGTCCCCCATGGGAATCAGACCCACAGCGTTGCAAGTGCCACACTCTACCCACTGAGCTACATGGTACACCAAGGGTATTGAATAAGTTACTGGTTTATATTTATGTTTTACAGCTTTGTCATAATTGTTTTTTAATCATGCTATTTGATTATTTTAATTACAGAAACCTAAAAAGCCACTAGACATCATTTTACAATTCCCCAAAAACCTTGAAAGCTACCAAAATTCTGGTAGTTTACTGGTAAACTTAGAAAGTTTCCCGTAATATACCCTCCCTTTTCAACACTAGGTATGATGAAGCATATGTATTGTCCTTCAAGAGGATATTTGAGTGGATAAAGATCCTCCCTAGTCCCTACCTGTAGGATGGTATGGTTGTTGGTTATGGTGGGCAGCGGTGGTGGACAGGGGGTCTCCAGGGCTCGGGGTTCCCCAGGGGAGGGTGCGGCGGCCTGGGACTCGTGGCTGGCCGGTTGCTCTGGAGACGGGGCATCCCCGCTGTCCTCCTCAAACCCGTAGGCGTCCAGTGCTTTGGGGTAGTTTACTGAGGGACCAACACAGTCAACAATAATACAGAACACTAACTAAGGGCCACGTTAAAAAGAGCGAAAGGTGAATGAAGAGGCCTAAGAATTGTGTGATCTGGGCCCGTTTAGTGCTGATCTAGGATCAGATTTCGACTGTCCATCTAATCTTATTCATTATGAGCCAGAAAGACAAAACTGATCATAAATCAGCACTCCTACACTAAGACTTGATACATACGGCTCCATATCACCATCTTCCTCTCAACCCCTCTCTCTCTCTCCTCTCCCTCACCAATGATGGCCTCCTTGATGCTGGGTTCTACAGGCAGAATGTTCTTTTCTACCAGTTCCATGGGACCGGGGCGCTGAGCCAGCTTCTCATTCAGGTCGTCAGCCAGCTTGGCCTTTTTCAGCTTCATCTGGGTGGCCTGCAAGGAGGGCTCTGCCCCAGTCTCCTTGAGGATGTGCATTCTGACCAGCTCAGATCTCTCTGGTCGGCTGCGAATCTTGTGCTTCAGGAAGTTCTCAGTCTGGGGAAGGGAACAGGGGGTCAGGGCATTGTCAAGTCATTTCAATGTAAGAAGTTACTGAATATATTAAAGGAATGTATTTGCAAGGCTGAGCTCTTACCCGGGCTCTCTCCAGGCTACGTATCTGCTCATGGAATGCTGCTGGGCTCTTTAGAGCTGCATGGACAGAAACACATGTCAGCTTCATCAACAGACAGATAATTACATTATGACTTTATGAAGTGGCAGTGCCCATACTCACGTGGCATTATGCCCTGGTCTACCAGCTGCTCACGGGTACGTCTCTGCTGTAGCCTCAGCTGAAGGACTGTTGGAGAAGAGAGAGAGAGAAGGGTAGACCCTTCAGTAAACAACCAGACGGCATTGCATCGGAGGGTCTGGAGTCATCATGAGTAACTGAGGTTTCGGAGCAGATTGTGGTTCTGATAGACCGCTAGAAACATACCAGGGGGGTTTGGACCCCCACGGCCACCAACAACTGCTACTCGTTTCCACTCTAGCCAGCAGTGTGACAACATAAAACTGACCAAAGGAATGTCCTCCGCTAACCCAGTCCGTCCATTCATTAAGAATGTGACTGGTCTCACTTTAATCCCTTATCTGAACAACAATGTCATTCCTTAAAACTGTTTCATTCTTTGGTCCTTGGAAAATTGTACAGGAACAGAAATCAGGGAGAATTGCGATTTTATCTCAAATGGCGAAACATGCGAGAATTATTATTTTTTAACAGCGAAAAAAGCTCAAATGTACTTGACTACATTGATTACCATAACAGCTCTGTGTTTCCTTCCTGTTACAATAAACAACATTACTGCAACCAAGAAACCAAATTGATTCACCAGATCAAAAACAACCCTATTACCTCAATACAGAACATGCATTGAGTTGTACAATTTAGAGTGGCGAAACCTCCCAATGTGACACATCATTGCATTAACAGAATGCTGAGTAGCCTGTGACCTCGGAGTCATTCTGAGCAAACAGACCGACACCTTCATCTGACCCTGAGAAACAAACTCCCATCCGCTCTGGGCAATTCCACAGTAACAGAATGACACTGATTACGATTTTTCACTTTAAAAGACAGCCAAACAAAAACCAATCATTGGAAAGTTTAACAAACCATACAGTTGAAGTCAGAAGTTTACATACACCTTAGCCAAATACATTTAAACTCAGTTTTTCACAATTCCTGACATTTAATCATAGTAAAAATGTATTGTCTGTCTTAGGTCAGTTAGGATCACCACTTTATTTTAAGAATGTGAAATGTCAGAATAATAGTAGCGAGAATGATTTATTTCAGCTTTCTTTCAACACATTCCCAGTGGGTCAGAAGTGTACATACACTCAATTAGTATTTGGTAGCATTGCCTTTAAATTGTTTAACTTGGGTCAAACGTTTTGGGTATCCTTCCACAAGCTTCTCACAATAAGTTCCTCCTAACAGAGCTGGTGTAACTGAGTCAGGTTTGTAGGCCTCCTTGCTCGCACACACTTTTTCAGATCTGCCCACACATTTTCTATAGGATTGAGGTCAGGGCTTTGCGATGGCCACTCCAATACCTTGACTTTGTTATCCATAAGCCATCTTGCCACAACTTTGGAAGTATGCTTGGGGTCATTTTTCATTTGGAAGACCCATTTGCGACCAAGCTTTAACTGATGTCTTGAGATGTTGCTTCAATATATCCACATCAATTTCCCTCTTCATGATGCCATCTAGTTTATTAAGTGCACCAGTCCCTCCCGCAGCAAAGAACCCCCAAAAAACACGATGCTGCCACCCCCGTGCTTCACGGTTGGGATGGTGATCTTCGGCTTGCAAGCCTCCGCCTTTTTCCTCCAAACATAACGATGGTCACTATGGCCAAACAGTTCTATTTTTGTTTCGTCAGACCAGAGGACATTTCTCCAAAAGTACGATCTTTGTCCCCATGTGCAGTTGCAAACCGTAGTCTGGATTTTTTTATGGCGGTTTTGGAGCAGTGGCTTCTTCCTTGCTGAGTAGCCTTTCAATTTATGTCGATATAGGACTCGTTTTACTGTGGATATAGATACCTGTTTCCTCCAGCATCTTCACAAGGTCCTTTGCTGTTGTTCTGGGATTGATTTGCACTTTTCGCACCAAAGTACGTTAATCTCCAGAAGACAGAACGCGTCTCCTTCCTGAGCGGTATGACGGCTGCGTGGTCCCATGGTGTTATACTTGCGTACTATTCTTTGTACAGATGAACCTGGTACCTTCAGGCGTTTTGAAATTTCTCCCAAGGATGAACCAGACTTGTAGAGGTCTACAAGAGTTCTTGGCTGATTTCTTTTGATTTTCCCATGCTGTCAGGCAAAGAGGCACTGAGTTTGAAGGCAGGCCTTGAAATGCATCCACAGGTACACCTCCAATTGACTCAAATTATGTAAATTAGCCTATCAGAAGCTTCTAAAGCTATGACATAATTTTATGGAATTTTCCAAGCTGTTTTAAGGCACAGTCAACTTAGTGTATATAAACCTCTGACCCACTGGAATTGTGATACAGTGAATTATATGTGAAATAATCTGTCTGTAAACAACTGTTGGAAAAATTACTTGTGTCATGCACAAAGTGGAATTACTGACTTGCCAAAACTAAAGTTAGTTAACAAGAAATGTGTGGTTGAAAAACGAGATTTAGTGACTCCAACCTAAGTCTATGTAAACTTCTGACTTCAACTGTGCAACTCTATGCACAAGGACTACTTTTAACAATTTACATTGAAAATTTTACAAAAACACATTTACTCAAAGTACAGTGGAAGTATAATGTGTGGTAACAGAATGACCGTAAAGTCCACCTCAGTATTTTTGTGTGACCACATTTTCCAAAAACTCTTAAATATCTACTCCGAATTAATTTTCGAAGATGTCTGCAGAAAGAACGGAGTGTCAGCTATGACATGACAACTTGTGTTTCAACACATCTTTTGGTTATCGAACTACAGTAAGTGAAGTGAAGGTGAAGTGAAGTGGATTAACACCCGTTAAGAAAATTACATTAACAGAATGACATCAAGGTTGCCTGATCTGTAATATACAGAAATACATATTTATAAATGTGATTTTTTTCTCTTCATGGTGATGTATCCTGAATAGGTACACAAAAAGGTACAAATATTTAATATCCTCCTTTGCATATTTGGGTATAATTCTACACACTGGCTATTATTCTAATGAGCTCTGCCCCCAAACAAGACCAAATTTGGTCCGGACCAAATCTGAACCAATCAATCATAGACGTCTAGGTTTCATAAGTTTGGACATCACAGTACAGTAAAACAGAGTATAGTACAGTACAATACTGTAAATGATACTGTACTCGTGTGCTTTACTGTACTCTACTGTATAGTAGGGATGGGATTTTGAAAAGATTTTACTATTCAAATAATGACTTTTCTTTGTATATCCGGATAGTCAAAATAAATGCTGCTTTTCACAGGTAGTTTGTCTAACAGCATCCCCGAAAGAGAAGTTTGATTTTCCCCATTATAGAACGGATTCTGTTACAAAAATGTTTTCTGGTGAGTGTTTTGCATTGCTCGGTGTCAGGTTAGTAAGAGCCGGTTAGTAAGAGCCAGTTAGTAAGAGCCAGTTAGTAAGAGCCAGTTAGTAAGAGCCAGTTAGTAAGAGCATGGTTAGTAAGAGCCAATTAGTAAGAGCCAGTTAGTAAGAGCCAGTTAGTAAGAGCCAGTTAGTAAGAGCCAGTTAGTAAGAGCCAGTTAGTAAGAGCCAGTTAGTAAGAGCATGGTTAGGTATCAGTAAGAGCTGGGAGAGGTGACATTAACTGGAGAGAGAGGGAGAGGTTTAACAGTCTTGATTTGACCATGTGACAGAAAGAAAACAGTTATGAGCTGAACACAACAGTATGCCAGTGGAAGGAAGGACAGTAGCAGGTGACCCAACTGTGGGTTTGTGACTACTATGAATTCCCATTGTAGCCAATTCAGTTGCAGTCATTCTGTTAAATGTTTTTTGGGTCATTCTGTTACTGATTTGGTAACAGAATGACATGTTTTAATCACTTAATAAATCATAAACCAAATTGTTTTATTAGTAAAATCAAACCTAAATGGTAGGTCTACCTTTGCTTGTTACTTCTGTGAACTTTCATTATTCTCCCTCCTCACGAGGGAAAGATATTAGAAAATATATTAAAGATATTGGGGCAGAATTACAAGGCCCAAGGCAATGTTTCTTAAAGTTACAGAAGGCAGAAAAAAATGCTCCAAAACTAAATCTAAGTGTTGATATTAGTTCAACATTGTGTATTGATGTATTTCAAAATACTTTTTCTGCTACATGTTGTCTGAGACCCCTTTTCCATCTGTTTGTTCAGAAATCTAAACCTTTGTTTATTCCTACAACTAACAGACACATCAACTGTTCAGGGGAGACTGCGTGAATCAGGCCTTCATGGACAAATTGCTGCAAAGAAACCACTACTAAAGGACACCAATACGAAGAAGTGACTTGCCTGGGCCAAGAAACGAGCAATGAACATTAGACCGGTGGAAATCTGTCCTTTGGTCTGATGAGTCCAAATGTTTTATTTTTGGTTCCAAGCTCTGTCTTTGTGAAACGCAGAGTAGGTGAACGGATGATCTCCGCATGTGTGGTTCCCAAGGCACACTTAACCAGCATGGCTACCACAGCATTTTGCAGCGATACACCATCCCACCTGGTTTGCGCTTAGTGGGACTATCATTTTGCTTTTCAACAGAACAATGACCCAACACACCTCCAGGCTGTGTAAAGGCTATTTGACCAAGAAGGAGAGTGATGGAGTGCTGCATCAGATGGCCTGGCCTCCACAATCACCTGACCTCAACCCAATTGAGCTGGTTTGGGATGAGTTGGACCGCAGAGTGAAGGAAAGGCAGCCAACAAGTGCTCAGCATATGTGGGAACTCCTTCAAGAGTGTTGGGAAAGCATTGAAGCTGGTTGAGAGAATGCCAAGAGTGTGCAAAGCTGTCATCAAGGCAAAGGGTAGCTACTTTTTGAAGAATCTCAAATATATCTCAAGTATATTTGATTTGTTCAACACTTTTTTGGTTACTACATGATTCCATATGTATTATTTCATAGTTTCAATGTCTTCACTATTATTCTACAATGTAGAAATAGTAAAAATAAAGAAAAACCCTTGAATGAGTAGATGTGTCCAAACCTTTGACTAGTACTGTATATAGGGATTAATTTCCCCAAAATATAGAATCTTAGCTTTCATTTGACAACAAATTTGATAAACTTCACATATTAGTGCTATTGGAGTTTTTTACATGGAAATGCCCCTCACTCCCTGAATCACAAGTCTCACTGAATGCGCCACTGCCAAAAAAGCCATAACCGAAGAAACAACAGAATAAGTGGAGAATCTCCTAATGTATCTGGCCTCTACACTCAGTTGGCCTATACAGGGGTCTAAACCACACCCTACCCAAAACACTATGTCTCAACAAATTGATACTCCAGAACCACAAACAAGCAAAGGTAATAAGAGGGTGCTGAGTGAGCGAGCGAGCGAGTCACCTGATCTGAATCGGTCCCTGCAGACGGAGGGGGTCTCCACATTCAGACAAGCCATAGTTAATATCAGCCACGCAGGACAGAGCTGAGGGAGCTCTGGAAGGTCTGAATGCTACAGACTAACTATCGTCCCATATGTCAGTGTTAGTTCACAGAGAGCTACAGGAGAGATGAATCACCAGACTCCAAGTCTACCAGGATATGCATGCTTTGATATTCTCTCAATGCGCTACTCTAATACTCCTCTCTCTCTCTCTCTCTCTCTCTCTCTCACACAATTTCTCTCTTGTAGGCAGATCAACCACTGCCCCCTCCCTCTTTCACTCGCTTTCTCGCTATCTGACTGTTTCTGTCGGTATGCTTCAGTTGATGGATTGTATCTGTCCTCATCAGTCAGTAGCAATCAACCCATCAGTAAGAAACAAGAGGCAGAACAGGATTGGTTCAAGTTAACCCCTGCAGTGAGTGATCGCCCATCACCCCTTACAGCATCTTTTAGGAGAACAGAAAGTCATAACACTAGCTAAGTGACACTAGGGTCTGTCTGGCTGATTCACATTTCAATGGAGTAATAACACTGACCTCTGGGGAACACCCTGACCAGACTGTCAGTCATAGTGTTATGTAAACACTGGTCTATGTAGGGCTGAGTTAACACACAGACACACACACACAGACAGTTTACATGCAAACACAGACAGTCTCTGCAATGTTTCCTAAGATATGGGTCAGCTCAGTGAACTCAGTCCAGGTCAGCTATGAGGGTAAGAGATTCTGACCAGGATTCCAAGGAGTCTGACACTTTCACAACTCCCATGTGGTTAATCTTTTAACAGTATGTAGTTTCTCCAGTTGCTCAATGTCTGAAGTACAGGTGATGTGTGGAAAGAGATGTATCAGGGCTTGACATTAATGCTTATCCCCTTGTCCGGGACTAGTCAAAACAATAATAATACGTCTAGCAAGCAGAATATAGTCTGAAGTTGTCCCGAATGGACAAGTAAAAAAAAGAATAATCACAATATCAAACAATTAGTCCGATCAGAATTGGATCAAAACCCTCTGGATGTGATGTGTTGCACACTGTTCTCTCAATCTCTGAAGAGCTCATCGGAATAGAATTATTGCATTGAGAGGCATTGGCAGTCTTTCAATCACGGAGACGCGTGAAGCCACATTTGTTGAAATTCCTTGTTAGTTAGTGAGTCATTTGCCGATTTATAGCACATTTTTGGTCAGCAAACAGGGTTCATATGTTTATGAAAAGTCCAGGCGGAGGCATTGCAGCACCAGGTAGGCTAGCCTATAAAATAAATAATGATAGACAGACTGACTAGATAACAAATTCAAAACATATAGCCTAGTTATCTCGATAGTTAACGATTTAGGTAACAGCATGTATTAATGCCATTGTCATGTCCTATATCTGCCCTGTCCCTGTGTAGCAAAGGGAGCGATGCATTCTGGGAGAAGGGAGAGATGCGAGCGTAAGCATACGACGGTTGAGCAATTACAATTTCTAAATGTAGCATTACATGACGCAAAATGAGTCATACCGGCAGTATTTCTGTTATATATATATTTATATATATAAAAAACTTAGGGATGTCCTTGTCCCACCACGCTCTAGCGACTCCTTGTGGTGGGCCAGGCGCATGCACGCTGACTTCGGACGCCAGTAGTACGGTGTTTCCTCAGACAAATTGTTGCGACTTGTTTCCGGATTAAGCGAGCAGTGTGTCAAGAAGCAGTGCGGCTTGGCAGGGTCGTGTTTTGAGGACGCATGGCTCTCGACCTTCGCCTCTCTCGAGTCCGTACGGGAGTTGCAGCAATGGGATAAGTCTAACTACCAATTGGATACCATGAAATTAGTGAGATTAGTGAGAACAAAGGGGTAAAAAAATACTTGTGTGTGTGTGTGTGTAAATATAAATGTGTGTGTGTGTGCACAATCCCTCCATCAGTGCTCAGACTGTCCACAATAGGCTGAGAGAGGCTATACTGAGGACTTGTAGGTCTGTTGTGTACACACACACAACATTTTGGACACATCTACTCATTCCAGGGTTTTTCTTTATTTTTACATTGTAGAATAATCGTGAAGACATCAAAACTGAAATAACCATCAAGCGCTATGATGAAACTCATGAGAGCCATTCCTCATAGCCTTTTACCAAATTGGGCTATCATCTGTATACCACCCCTACCTTGTCACAACACAACTGATTGGATAAATGAAGGAAAGAAATTCCACAAATTCACTTTTAACAAGGCACACCTGCTAATTGAAATGCATTCCAGGTTACTACCTCATGAAGCTGCTTGAGAGAATGCAAAGAGCATGTAAAGCTGTCTTCAAGGCAAAGGGTGGCTACTTTGAAGAATCTCAAATCTCAAATATATTTTGATTTGTTTAACACCTTTTTGGTAACTATGTGATTCCATATGTGCTATATCATAGTTTGTCTTCACTATTATTCTACAATGTAGAAAATAGTAAAAATAAAGAAACCCTTGAGTAGGTGTGTCCAAACATTTGACTGGTACTGTGTGTGTGTGTGTGTGTGTGTGTGTGTGTGTGTGTGTGTGTGTGTGTGTGTGTGTGTGTGTGTAAATGCCGTAGGCATTTAAGGTCACAGTTATGAAAAATTAGGACACTAAAGAGGCCTTTCTACTGACTCTGAAAAACACCAAAAGAAATATGCCCAGGGTCCCTGCTCATCTGCGTGAAAGTGCTGCAATGAGGCATTAGAACTACAGATGTGGCCAGGGCAATAAATTGCAATGTCCGTACTGTGAGACGCCTAAGACAGCGCTACAGGACGGACGGCTGATCGTCCTCGCAGTGGCAGACCACGTGTAACACCAGCACAGGATCGGTACATGCGAACATCACACCTGCGGGACTGGTACAGGATGGCAACAACAACTGCCTGAGTTACACCAGGAACGCACAATCCCTCCATCAGTGCTCAGACTGTTCGCAATAGGCTGAGAGAGGCTGGATTGAGGGCTTGTAGGCCTGTTGTAAGGCAGGTCCTCACCAGACATCACTGGCAACAATGTCGCCTATGGGCACAAACCCACCGTCGCTGGACCAGACAGGACAGGCAAAAAGTGCTCTTCACTGACTAGTCACAGTTTTGTCTCACCAGCGGTGATGGTCGGATTCGCGTTTATCGCCGAAGGATTGAGTTTTACACCGAGGCCTGTACTCTGGAGAGGGATCAATTCGGAGGTGGAGGGTCTGCCATGGTCTGGGGCAGTGTGTCACAGCATCATCGGACTGAGCTTGTTGTCATTGCAGGCAATCTCATTGCTTTACGTTACAGGGAAGACATCCTCCTCTCTCATGTGGTACCCTTCCTACAGGCTCATCCTGACATGACCCTCCAGCATACTGCTTGTTCTGTGCGGGATTTCGTGCAAGACAGGAACTTCAGTGCTCTGCCATGGCCAGCAAAGAGCCCGGATCTCAATCCCATTGAGCACGTCTGGGACTTGTTGGATCGGAGGGTGAGGGCTAGGGCCATACCCCCCAGAAATGTCCGGGAACTTGTAGGTGCCTTGGTGGAAGAGTGGGGTAACATCTCACAGCAAGAACTAGCAACTCTGGTGCAGTCCATGAGGAGGAGATCCACTGCAGTACTTAATGCAGCTGGTGGCCACACCAGATACTGACTGTTACTTTTGTTTTTGACCCCCCCCCCCCCCCCCCCCTTTGTTCAGGGACACATTGTTCCATTTCTGTTAGTCACATGTCTGTGGAACTTGTTCAGTTTATGTCTCAGCAGTTGAATCTTGTTATGTTCATACACATATTTACACGTTAAGTTTGCTGAAAATAAACGCAGTTGACAGTGAGAGGACGTTTCTTTTTTTGCTGAGTTTATATATATCATCTATTGCTGACATGCAAAAATAATGTGGGACTATATCAACAATGGACTAACGAGAGATCGTTTTTGGGTGGAATTCTCATTTAAGCCATCTAAGCTGTCATTAGGACCTGGCAAACAGAATGGCGTTTCTAAAGCCCTGTTCAACCCAGTAATCATGTGTTCATTCATCAGTGCCTTAGCCAGACCCATAGAGCTGCCAGAACAACAACTGGGCTGTGTGAGTAATGGTTAGCCTGCAATGCATGCTAGACAGTCGATTCCTTATAATGACTGACTATAACCACTTAGTCTGTTTCACTGTGTGTGTGTGTGTCTTTCCTCCCCACTCACTGTTCTTGCGTTCATTGAGGGGGTGTAGGTTGTTACTGGGCTGTAGGGACAGCTTCTCCAGCTCATGGGTAAACGCCTCACTCTGGGGACTGGGCAACAGCAGACCCAACATCCCACAATCCCCCTCTGCTCCGAACCGCCCCTGGGGCTCCATCTCCACAGGGGGTCTGGGGGTCAGGGGTCTCCCTGGCAACCAGCAGGTGCAGTTATCATCCCATGGTGATGTCACGTGATATCTGCATGGGAAAAGAGAAGAGGATCCAGGTTTATTTGTTTTATTTTAACAAGACACAAAGAACAGAACAGGGAAGCGATGAAAAAGGCTGAATCAACCTTTACTACTACATTTTAAAAACAGTGAAGAATGTTACAACATGCCCTGGGATAACAGTGTTCTTCTCAACTCAACATGATTACCAGGTTGGCATCAATGGCATGACTCAACATACTGGGCGTGGTGGTATGGAAGGTCTAATATAGAATCTACCATCTGGAAGAGCTCTCTACCCATGTTATTAATTTAGGAGCTAGTGATGCATGTGTGTGAGAGTGAAATAATTGTTTTAAACAACAGTCATAATAAGAAAGAAGCTGAATGCATCAAATCCAGAGTTCCCCTACTGCCTTATAATCTGGAAATCACGTCATGATGGTGGTTTGAAACAGTGGGAATGGAACGGCTTTAGGGGGAGCAAAACAAACAGTTGGGTAACCATAGCTACCAATAACCTCACAACCAGTGTATGATGGATGGCTCCCATTCCACCATCAGCTCCATTCAGCCATTTCAAACCACATCCATCTACAGCTAAGTGGAACAACCCTGACATGTTGGTATTGGCATGGCAGCAACATCCTTTCTCTGCCTCGCCTCTGGATTCGGAACCAGCAGCAACATGTACCAATGTACCAACTTAAAGGACAAAGATTTGACGAGCGTCTCTGTAAAGTGGGGTACATGAACTCACACTCCATTTTTTTGGGTTGTTGTGAAAACAAAACTTATCTGTAACCAACACCATACCGCTGACAATATCTGGGGTTTTCTGTGAACCTCGAGCCTTGTTGATGCTCTACATGGATAGAAAAATGTCTCTCTTCATTCCTTTGCAGTCAGTTCCTTCATTTAAATACTTGAATAACTGTATTGTTTACATCTGCTGGATAATAGTAAACATGTTCATACATGGTCTAGAGCAAATGTTCCCTGTAAACTGCGTGCGTGGCCGTGCATGTCCTCCAGAAGTAATGCCAGGCCGGGCAGAGACGCAAGAGACTGAACTTCACTGAGTTCCCCCCTTTAGTTTGCACTATATAGATCAACGTTTCTTCTGTGATTTAATTAACATTATATCAATCCCTTTTCAATGCAACAAACCAAAACACAACTAACTTTGCAAGATTGAGTCTGGGATTACATCATACGACACAATACAATGCAATGCAATTTACAGTCACCTAATTTGCCCATGTAAAAAATCAAAGTAAAAAAATTATGAATTAATGTAAAAGCCCTTCATAATGTAAAAACGCTTTTAAAAGTCTTGTGCAATGTAGGCCTGCATCAAAAGCTATTTCCATGTGAAAATGTTATGGAATTTGATCCATTGGTTTTGTTGGCCACAATAGCCACAATGGCCTATTGACTACAGTCTGAAACTAAGGGTACAGCCTCAGTGTTCACTGTGAATGCGCACCGGAGGTTGCACAAAACATTCAGCTCACAAGAACAAAAATTTGCTCCGTGCCTGAAAAAAATAAGCGGGAACATTGATCCACAGTAGTGACTTGAATGTAGCCACTGTTGCTAAGAGACCCAGCAGTCTCACCCACACAAGACTCAGTGGAGCCACTGCGGCCCCTCATGATGAGTTCTGTTTGTTTGTGCCCCCCACCACATCACAGTTCCCCAACCCTGTTTTAAATCAAAAAGTATCCCCACAAGTACATCTAATATGCACAGTCAAATACACTGCACTTTAACAAAATCAAATCAAGTTTTGTGGGTCACACACACATGGTTAGCAGCTGTTAATGCGAGTGTAGCGAAATGCTTGTGCTTCTAGTTCTGACAGTGCAGTAATATCTAACAATTCCACAACAACTACCTGATGCACACTAATCTAAGTAAAGGGATGGAATAAGAATATGTACATATAAATATATGGATGAGCGATGACAGAGAAGCTTAGGCAAGATGCAATAGATGGTATAGAATACAATATATACACATGAGATGAGTAATGCAAGATATGTAAACATTATTAAAATGCCATTATCAAAGTGACTGTGATCCATTTTTAAAGTGGCAACAGCCTCTCTGTGTCATTGACGACTGTTTAACAGTCTGATGGCCTTGAGATAGAAGCTGTTTTTCTAGTATCTCGGTCCCTGTTTTGATGCACCTGTACTGACCTCGCCTTCTGGATGATAGCGGGGTGAACAGGCAGTGGCTCACGTGGCTTTCATCCTTGATGATCTTATTGGCCTTCTTGTGATATTGGGTGCTGTAGGTGTCCTGGAAAGAAGGTAGTTTATGCGTTGTGCAGACGGCACCACCCTCTGGAGAGCCTTACGGTCGTGGGCTGTGCAGTTTCTGTACCAGGCGGTGATACAGTCCACCAGGATGCTCTCAATTGTGCATCTGTAAAAGTTTGAGGGTTTTAGGTGACAAGCCAAATTTCTTCAGCCTCCTGAGGTTGAAGAGGCACTGTTGCGCTTTCATCACACTGTCTGTGTGGGTGGACCATTTCAGTTTGTCTGTGACGTGTACGGTGAAGAACTTAAAACTTCTCCACTGCTGTCCCGTCGATAGGCGGGTGCTCCCACTGCGGTTTCCTGAAGTCTACGATCATCTCCTTTGTTTTGTTGACGTTGAGTGAGAGGTTGTTTTCCTGCCACCACACTCCGAGGGCCCTCACCTCCTCCCTGTAGGCTGTCTCGTCTTTGTTGGTAGTCAAGCCCACTACTGTCGTGTTGTCTGCAAACTTGATGATTGAGTTGGAGGCGTGCATGGCCACGCAGTCATGGGTGAACAGGGAGTACAGGAGTGGGCTGAGCACACACCCTTGTGGGGCCTCAGTGTTGAGGATCAGCGAAGTGGAGATGTTTCCTACCTTCACCACCTGGTGGCGGACTGTCAGGAAGTCCAGGACCCAATTGCACAGGGCGGAGTTGAGACCCAAGGCCTCAAGCTTAATGATAAGCTTTGGATGGTACTATGGTGTTGAATGCTGAGCTGTAGTCGAAGAACAGCATTCTTACATAGGTATTCCTCTTGTCCAGATGGGATAGGGCAGTGTGCAGGCGATTGCATCCTCTGTGGACCTATTGGGGCAGTATGCAAATTGAAGTGGGTCTACGGTGGCAGGTAAGGTGGAGGTGATATGATCCTTGACTAGTCACTCAAAGCACTTCATGATGAAAGAAGTAGTACCATCCAAAGCTTATAGTCATTTATTCAGTTATCTTTGCCTTCTTGGGTACAGGAACAATGGTGGACATCTTGAAGCATGTGGAGACAGCAGACTGGGATAGGGAGAGATTGAATATGTCCGTAAACACACCAGCCAGCTGGTCAACGCATACTCTGAGGATACGGCTAGTGATGCTGTCTGGGCCGGTAGCCTTGCAAGGGTTAACACGTTTAAATGTCTGACTCATGTCGGCTACGGAGAAGGAGAGGGAGGGCCCGCAGTCCTTGGTAGCGGTCCACGTCGGTGGCACTGTACTTTCCTCAAAGCGGGCAAAGAAGGTGTTCAGTTTATCTGGAAGCAAGACGTTGGTGTCTGTGACGTGGCTGGTTTTCTTTATGTAGTTTGTAATTGCCTGTAGACTCTGCCACATATGTATCGTGTCTGAACCGTTGAATTGCGACTCCACTTTGTCCCTAAACCAACATTTCGCTTGTTTGATAGTCTTGCGGAAGAAATAACTACACCGTCTATATTCTGTCATCTTTCCATGGTTAAATGCAATGGTTACCGCTTTCAGTTTTGCGCCATCTATCCACGGTTTCTGGTTAGGGTAGGTTTTAATAGTCACAGTGGGTACAACATCGCCAACATCGCTGAGTCAGCGTATAAATCAATGTTATTCTCTGAGGCTGCCCGGAACATTTCCCAGATCAAAACAATCTTGAAGCATGGAATCCGATTGGTCAGACCAGAAGTTAGAGCAGCAGTGATCCAGTGTATTGCCCGCACGAGTGCTACAATCAATATGCTGATAGAATTTAGGTAGCCTTGTTCTCAAATTTGTTTTATTAAAATCCCCAGCTACAATAAATGCATCCTCTGGATATATGATTTCCAGTTTGCATCGAGTTCAGGTCAAGTTCCTTGAGAGCCATCGTGGTATCAGCTTGAGGAGGGATATACACAGCTGTGATAATAACCGACGAGAATTCTCTTGGGAGATAATATGGTCGGCATTTGATTTTAGATGAACAGAAGGACTTGAGATTCTGTATGTTGTTACAATTACACCATGAGTCATTAATCATGAAGCATACACCCCCGCCCTTCTTCCCAGAGAGAATGTTTATTTCTGTCGGCATGACGCATAAAGAATCCCGGTGGCTGTACCGACTCCGACGACATATCCTGAGAAAGCCATGTTTCCGTGAAACAGAGAATGTTACAATCCCGGATATCTCTCTGGAAGGCAACCCTTGCCCTATTTATTGGATATTTCAAACTTTTTTAAATTAAAACCTGTTATGAATGATGCGAATTTTCGCAGCTTTTTGTTAAAAATCGCGCAACATTTCAAAGTCCTGCTACTCATGCCAGGAATATAGTATATGCATATGATAAGTATGTGTGGATAGAAAACACTCTGAAGTTTCTAAAACTGGTTACATCGGGTCTGTGGCTATAACAGAACGTGTTTAGGAGTAAAAATCCCTGGTAAAACTGTTTACCAAAAACAAACAAAAAATATTTGTCCGCCATTCAATGAATTGTTTAAGACGAAACAATGAATTGTTTAAGAGAAAATATATGCGAACCCCCTGTAAACGCCTACAGCTTCCACACGGTGTCGCCATTGCTATCAATATCAGAATAATTTATCATTGGTTACAACACGAATAGACCCCTCCTTTCTTGCAGCGCATCACAGGATGTTGTGAAACTGAAAAAATGGACGATGATTTCCAGACTTGCTGCTATCGAATACAGATCGCCCCGTGATCAATTTGATACATCATTAACGTTTATTAATACCTAAAGTTGGTTTAGAAAAGTCGTTTGAAGTGAATTGTAAAAGTTTATAGGCGACTTTTGTAATTTTAAAAAGTGACGTTGCGTCTTGTAAATGGACTTTTCTAAGCATCAGACTGGTCTTCAGCAAATTACATTTTGGGTATACAATGACGGATTTAATCGGGAAAAATACCCAATTGTGATGTTTATGGGACATATAGGAGTGCCAACAAAGAAGCTCGTCCAAGGTAATGAATGTTTTATATTTTATTTCTGCGTTTTGGGTAGCGGCGGCTACCGCAAAATCTGTTGTTTACGTGTCGTGCTGGTATTTTGGGGGGTGCATGCTATCAGATAATAGCTTCTCATGCTTTCGCCGAAAAGCATTTTACAAATCTGACTTGGTGGCTAGATTCACAACGAGTGTAGCTTTAATTCAGTAACTTGCATGTGTATTTTTATGAAAGTTTGAGCTTTATCGAGTACTTTACTCAAGTACTATAGGTGGCGCTCTGAAATTTCCGCTGAGCTATCCCTGTGCAGGGATCACCTCCATAAGAAGTTTAACAAATCAAAAACGGAAAAATTGGCCGTGCAAAATTATTCAGCCCCTTTACTTTCAGTGCAGCAAACTCTCTCCAGAAGTTCAGTGAGGATCTCTGAATGATCCAATGTTGACCTAAATGACTAATGATGATAAATACAATCCACCTGTGTGTAATCAAGTCTCCGTATAAATGCACCTGCACTGTGATAGTCTCAGAGGTCCGTTAAAAGCGCAGAGAGCATCATGAAGAACAAGGAACACACCAGGCAGGTCCGAGATACTGTTGTGAAGAAGTTTAAAGCCGGATTTGGATACAAAAAGATTTCCCAAGCTTTAAACATCCCAAGGAGCACTGTGCAAGCGATAATATTGAAATGGAAGGAGTATCAGACCACTGCAAATCTACCAAGACCTGGCCGTCCCTCTAAACTTTCAGCTCATACAAGGAGAAGACTGATCAGAGATGCAGCCAAGAGGCCCATGATCACTCTGGATGAACTGCAGAGATCTACAGCTGAGGTGGGAGACTCTGTCCATAGGACAACAATCAGTCGTATATTGCACAAATCTGGCCTTTATGGAAGAGTGGCAAGAAGAAAGCCATTTCTTAAAGATATCCATAAAAAGTGTTGTTTAAAGTTTGCCACAAGCCACCTGGGAGACACACCAAACATGTGGAAGAAGGTGCTCTGGTCAGATGAAACCAAAATTGAACTTTTTGGCAACAATGCAAAACGTTATGTTTGGCGTAAAAGCAACACAGCTGAACACACCATCCCCACTGTCAAACATGGTGGTGGCAGCATCATGGTTTGGGCCTGCTTTTCTTCAGCAGGGACAGGGAAGATGGTTAAAATTGATGGGAAGATGGATGGAGCCAAATACAGGACCATTCTGGAAGAAAACCTGATGGAGTCTGCAAAAGACCTGAGACTGGGACGGAGATTTGTCTTCCAACAAGACAATGATCCAAAACATAAAGCTAAATCTACAATGGAATGGTTCAAAAATAAACATATCCAGGTGTTAGAATGGCCAAGTCAAAGTCCAGACCTGAATCCAATCGAGAATCTGTGGAAAGAACTGAAAACTGCTGTTCACAAATGCTCTCCATCCAACCTCACTGAGCTCGAGCTGTTTTGCAAGGAGGAATGGGAAAAAATTTCAGTCTCTCGATGTGCAAAACTGATAGAGACATACCCCAAGCGACTTACAGCTGTAATCACAGCAAAAGGTGGCGCTACAAAGTATTAACTTAAGGGGGCTGAATAATTTTGCACGCCCAATTTTTCAGTTTTTGAAATGTTAAAAAAGTTTGAAATATCCAATAAATGTCGTTCCACTTCATGATTGTGTCCCACTTGTTGTTGATTCTTCACAAAAAAATACAGTTTTATATCTTTATGTTTGAAGCCTGAAATGTGTCAAAAGGTCGCAAAGTTCAAGGGGGCCGAATACTTTCGCAAGGCACTGTAGTTGAACTCACCACCGGAGCCAGTTAAAACACAGTTCAGTTCAAATTACTCTATACTGAGGCCCTGGTTATTCAAGGTATTATGTCACCGGGGCAGGTGCAGGTGGACTGGAGACATATTAGGGTCATTGGGTGCAATGTTCTGACTGTAGAAGAATCAGATGAATTTAATGAAGAGCTGACATGATCCCCAACTACATTACATAACGTCTTCCTCCATAGAGAGTTGTGCCTATTCTACACAATAGAACGAATTGTGAACGTTCCAGTGTGGTGCAATACAGAGAAGGAGTGAGTGCAGCCCACAGCTCAGAGTTTTCACTCAAACTTCTGTTTCTTTTAGTAAGAAACACGAACGAGGGCCTCCCGGGTGGCGCAGTGGTCGAAGGCACTGCGGCGCAGTGGTCTAAGGCACTGCATCGCAGTGCTAGCTGTGCCACCAGAGATTCTGAGTTCCAGCCCAGGCTCTGTCGCAGCCAGGCGGGACCGGGAGGCCCATGGGGTGGCGCACAATTGGCCCAGTGTTGTCCGGGTTAGGGAGGGTTTGGCCTGCAGGGATATCCTTGTCTCATCGCACACTAGCGACTCCTGTGGCGGGCCGGGAGCAGTGCACACTGACCAGGTCGCAAGGTGTATGGTGTTTCTTCCGACACATTGGTGCGGCTGGCTTCCGGGTTGGATGTGCGTTGTGTCAAGAAACAGTGCGGCTTGGTTGGGTTGTGTTTCTGAGGATGCATGGCTCTCGACCTTCGCCTCTCCCGAGTCCGTGCGGGAGTTGCAACGATGAGACAAGTCTGTAACTACTAAGAATTGAATACCATAAAATTGGGGAGATAAAAGGGGTGGGAAGAAAACACATGGGGAGGAAAACAAACCTATCCTCCAAATTCAAGTAGTTGGTCATTCATATCCGACTTAGGCTTGATATCAATGGAACCAACTCATGTAGGATGATGTAATCGTTCTATTTGAATGGAGTAGGGTAATTTTCTACCATGGGTTGTGAACTTTAAAAGGCTAGACTATGACTATTGCTAGACAACGGAATACAGTTATACAGACATAGTTCAGATAAAGGTTTTTATATAGCCTAAGATGAGTCCTGACAAGCTTTTAAATAATTATCTAGTAAAAATATTGGCAAGTCACAATGTCAATTTAGTTCCATTCGTTACGGCAACGTTATGTCATAATGCCATTCCTTACCACCGCTGGAAGAAGGGCTGAAGGAGGAGAGGAAGAGAGACTTCTATCTGGGTCCAGCTGGTACAGCACACTGAGCCATGGAGACAGACCTGGGGAGAGAAGACAGAGATCATTTCAAATGTAATTCTGCAACGAACTACAACTAACACCCCATGAGAACAAAGAAAGCCTTCTGCGCAAATCTGAATATGTCGAAGATCTTGACCACAAACCTTCGTAAGATTTGTATCAATCAGAAAATCATGAACAATGTAGGCTATATGAGGCCAAAAACAGAGGCTTAAGGAAGGCTCTGCAAGGAAACACAGGGACATGTGCTGTGGCGGCAAGCGGCGGTTGCTATAGCAACAACAGGTTGTGGTCTCTGTGGCAATGGGATGTTCCGGAGGTGAGAAGAGAGAGAAGGAAAGGCAATAGCGGGACACGCTCTCAGACACGAGGGGATTTTCACGGAAGGGCAACCCTGTGACAGCAGCACCAACCAGTTCAAACAAGACACAAAACACTGCAGGACAGTCTCTAAGCTACAGAGCTTCTAGTGCACTCTCCTCAAATCATAGGTTGCCAATGGCAACAAGCCTGGACAGAGTGTGTGTGCGCGCAAGTCATGCTAAAACACCTGACTCAACTCAAGGTATTGGTGATCATTGAATCAGGAGGTGTTTTAGTGTTGGGCTGGAACAAAACAGTGAGCATGCACAAAACCTTTTGCACTGCAGGAGCACAGTTGGTGACTGACCACAGCGACCACTGTAGATTGAGGTCAACAGCTTTGTTTACATTCAAAACAGAGGGAAAACAGAGGGATGTACCTGGTTCCCGCAGAGAGAAAACAAACATCATGCATGACTAGACACTGTGGTAAATGTCAACCGTGCTCCTCCTGGCAGAATCACAGCCCATGCCCAGATGGTCAGGCAGACCCTGCGTGTGTGCTGTTCTACTCTGCTACAGGCAGTAACAACGAGTACCATGTGTTCATCAAAGGGAAACCCACACGATGGGTCCCAGCTACACCTAATGGTAGATGGCTATGGAGATTATAGGCATAGCGTGTATATAAATGTGTTTGGTGTTTACAATTCAGCTTTAAAATACTGTTTTGTGTTTTCATGAGGCTGAAGGTTGTTGGGTGCAAAGTCAAGAATGGTTTAAGTGTATGATAATGCATGAGGGTGTGTAAAACAGGTTACCTTCTGCTCCTCCTGAGTAGTATCCTACTGAAACGGTTTATGGTGACTCAGAAGTCGTAACGGAACGGTCAGGTCCAAATCACCAACTTTGGGCATACAGACGCAGGATGGTGACATATGGCCTAACAGTTAACATAACTTAGCAAATAATATATGATAATGTTGCATAATATCACAATCTCTACAGCCTTAGTTAACAAAACCATAGTTCTCCAGAATATTCAAAGAAACAATATGACAGACCTGTATGTCAAGAGCACACACACACACACACACACACACACACACACACACACTTCCTCATTACACAGAGGAGGTCATAGATCAGCTAAGTGTCTAAAAACACACAAGTAAATGCTCCAGTCCTCTCCCATCTGTTCAGTCAGGGTAAAAACCCAGTCCTCTCCCCTCTGTTCAGTCGGGGTAAATGCTCCAGTCCTCTCCCCTCTGTTCAGTCAGGGTAAAAACCCAGTCCTCTCCCCTCTGTTCAGTCGGGGTAAATGCTCCAGTCCTCTCCCCTCTGTTCAGTCAGGGTAAATACCCAGTCCTCTCCTCTAGTCACCCACCTGGTGTGTGTCAGTCAGAAATATATTCAGTCCCTTTGCAGCAAGTCACAGCCCAGTCACAGTATATTGTGCTGTGGACAGTATTGACCCTCATTCCCAATCCAAGCTACTGCAGTTGGCTTCTCTGTGATTAAAATAGGCCAAGACAAATGACTGGAGACAAGGCCAATGCCAGCTGACGTTATTATGGCTTATGTCATAGAGTTCACTATAGTCGGGGTCTGCTCGGTTTGGCTCTACTCCCTCAGCCAGCTGGCCAGATTGGCTGTTGTTTCCTGCCATACAGCTGCAGCATTTCAAAAAAAAATCCATCCAATCCAAAGCAGTAAGCACGCTCCTACTTGAAGTAATTTTGTTAAGAGCAGACAAGCTAGGCTTTTGCCTTGAAAGTGGCTGTTGTTAGTGGCACTTCTATTTACGAGAAACAGGTAGGCACAACAAACCTAGCCTCGTCTGTGACCCATGAGGCCATGTCACAACAAACCTAGCCTCGTCTGTGACCCATGAGGCCATGTGACAACAAACAGCCTCGTCTGTGACCCATGAGGCCATGTCACAACAAACCTAGCCTCGTCTGTGACCCATGAGGCCATGTGACAACAAACAGCCTCGTCTGTGACCCATGAGGCCATGTCACAACAAACCTAGCCTCGTCTGTGACCCATGAGGCCATGTCACAACAAACCTAGCCTCGTCTGTGACCCATGAGACCATGTGACAACAAACAGCCTTGTCTGTGACCCACGAGGCCATGTCACAACAAACCTAGCCTCGTCTGTGACTAGGGTCTGAAACTTTCCTGTAAATTTCCAGAAGTTTTTCAGAAGTTTTCCATGGGAAGTTAACCCTGGGAATTTTGCTTAAATTCATTTTGAAAAGTTAGCTTATAACAGTGAACCTTTTTTGTGGGACACACAAGGCAATTCTAGGTCTTGTAGCATATTTTGGTTAAACTATCCCCAATTCAATGGAAATGCAACCGTCTGCATGCACAGTGCATTTTTCCATCACATGTGCAGTGCACTCTTCCATCACATGTACAGCTGATTCTCAAGATCTTGCACACTGATGAGATGTTATTGAGCCCACACTACTACACTGTCTGAGCCAAGGACTACATGCTTTCTGGTACGTTTTGATTACAATACTGGGTGGGGTGAATATATTTTATGACATACATTATTTTTTGTTAACTAGTAAATAGTAGCCTACAGCAAAGCATGTTTAAATCATTTCTAACTTGTTAACCTTTTGTGACCAGGGGGCAGTATTTTCATTTTTGGATAAAAAACGTTCCGTTTTAAACGAGTTCAACAGAGTTCAAGTGAAGGTCAAGTAAATCATAGAGAAAGCAGACTGTATTGTAATCATCTCTGATGGGTGGTCGAATGTTCATGCGCAAAGAATAATTAACTACATGATCTCCACCCCTCAACCAGTATCCTACAAGAGCACAGACACAAGAGACAACAGACACACCGGCACAGGTGACAGACAATGCTGCGAACATCAAGGCTGCTTGGTCTAAAGCGGAGTCCTACCCTCACATCACACCCATTGGCTGTGCTGCTCATGCATTGAATCTGCTCCTCAAGGACATCATGACACTGAAAACAATGGATACACTCTACAAGAGAGTCAAGGAAATGGTTAGGTATGGGAAAGGTCATCAAGTTATAGCGGCAACCTACCTCACCAAGCAAAGTGAGAAGAATAAGAGCACCACATTGAAGCTTCCCAGGAACACCCGTTGGGGTGGTGTTGTCATTATGTTTGACTGTCTCCTGGAGGGGAAGGAGTACCTCCAAGAAATGGCCATATCACAGTCTGCCGATATGGACAGCCCCATCAAGAGGATCCTGCTGGATGATGTATTTTGGGAAAGAGTGGTAAGCAACCTGAAACTCCTGAAACCTATAACATTAGCCAGTACACTTGGCAGTCAGGCAAAGTGCACTTCCAAGCAAGGGCTTTGGGATGGAGATCCAATATGGCAGTTGTGCCTACATATCTCATCAGCCACCTGGTGGAAGGGACTTTGTGGATCTGAGGCTCTTTCCCCTGTTTCCTCCATCATCCACCAAATCCCACCAAAATCAGCTGCCTCGGAGTGCAACTGGTCCTTATTTGGGAACACACACACCAAAGCACGCAACCAATACAAGGGTCGAAAAATTGGTGACCATCCGGGCAAATTTTAGGCTTTTGAGCCTGACAAGGTTGGGAAGTGACAGTGGAGATGAGGCCTCAGAGTCTGATGTTCAAGAGGTGGACATTGAGGAGGTCCAGAGAGAAGACATGGAAGCCTGAGAGGAAGACAACCAAAGCCTTAGTTTCTAGACTCATTTTACAGATGTATGTTGAAACCGTTTTTGGAACATGCGATGGATCATTGGGAATCAGTCAATATTCCCTTTTGTTGTTCAGTGAAATCGTCCCATGTGAAGAGTCAATTCATTTAATTAAAGTTCAATTCGTAACTAAATATATATTTTTTATTTCTATTGCAAATTTAATAATTTGCAATTATGTCTACTTATGATAAGGTAAAAGGTTTATGTTTCCATATGATATGGTAAATATATCCAATGCAGAAAAAATGTACATTTACATGGTATTAATATGCATACATTTCTGTTAATTCCCATTAATTCCCGTTAATTCCCACGGAAGGTTTACACCTCTGAATATTCCCCAAAATGTGCAACCCTATCTGTGACCCATGAGGCCAAGTCACAACAAACCTACCCTCATCCGTGACCCATGAGGCCATGTCACAACAAACCTACCCTCGTCCGTGACCCATGAGGCCATGTAACAGTAACGGATAAAATAGAAGGCAGAACTGAAGAGGTGATGGCATCTATCAATAGACTGGGGTCTACAGGTTATAGTTCATTGAGCCTAAGTTTAAGAGGTTATTAAAATGGGCTGGGTGGTTCAGATTACTGATGTGGAGGTTAGAATCGGATGATTGGTGCAGAGCCCGTTTTGACAGGACTAAGAAATCAACATCTGGCAACCGCTTCCCTCCATAATAAACACAGCAGTCTGATCAGATCCTTACCTGACTGTAGCTCAGGCCTTGAAGCAAGGATATGCATTTTCTTGGTACCACTTGAAAGGAAACACTTTGCAGTGTGTGGAAATTAAAGGAATGTAGGAGAATAACACATTCGATCTGGTAAATGATAATACAAAGAAAAAAACTAACGTTTTTTTGTACCATCATCTTTGAAATGCAAGAGAAAGGACATAATGTATTTATCCAGCCCAGGTGCAATTTAGATATTGGCCACTAGATGACATCAGTGTGCAGAGTTTTAGTCTGATCCAATGAACCATTGCATTTCTGTTCAAAATGTTGTATCATCAAGACTGCCCAAATGTGCCTAATTTGTTTATTAATAACGTGTTCATGTTCAAAACTGTGCACTCTCCTCAAACAATAGCATGGCATTATTTCACTGTAATAGCTACTGTAAATTGGACAGTGCAGTTAGATTAACAAGAATTTAAGCTTTCTGCCAATATCAGATATGTCTATGTCCTGGGAAATGTTATTGTTACTTACAACCTCATGCTAAATTGCATTAGCCTACGTTAGCTCAACCATCCCGCAGGAGACCCACCAATCCTGAAGAAGTTTTAATGAGATAAATGGCCATTCAAAATCTAAATTACTGGACACATTTTTGGGATGAGGAGAGGAGCTTTAAAAAGTTTGGCTAAATATATCATCATCACAACACATTATGCAAAAACAATTCACTATTGTTTTCCTAACCATATTAGCTTCCTCAGGCTCTGACAAAGTATTATGTAAAATCTCAAATATAGCTTATCCTATTTCAAACAAGAGTGTTGTCAGGTGTGTGTGTGTGTGTATGTGTGTGTGTGTGTGTGTGTGTGACCTGTGTGATCCAGTGACCTGTTTGATGTGTCGCAGGCAGCACCACTTCACTCTCACTTTCATCTCTACCTTCTTTGATCTGTCAAGTATCTTCCTTGGCTGTCTCTGTGGTGTTGTCATCGCAAGCACGTATCCCAAGGGTCTGGTTCTATCATCCTTATTCACTCATTTATGACTGAGCCCTAAGTTGACCTCAGTGAGTGACAGTGCATTCGGAAAGTATTCAGACCCCTTCACAGCCTTATTCTAATATATATATATGTGTGTATATATATATATATATATATATATATAAGTTATTTTCGTCAAATCTACACACAATATCCCATAATGACAAAGTGGAAAAACAGGTTTGTATAATTTTTTATACATTTATTAAAAATGAAAAACAGAAAAACCGTATGGATAAGTAGTCAGACCCTTCGCAATAGACTCAAAATTGAGCTCAGGTGCATCCTGTTTCCATAACTTGGAGTCCACCTGCAGTAAATCCAATTAATTAATTGGACATGATTTGGAAAGTCACACACCTGCCTAGATAAGGTCCCACCGAGAAAAAAACAAGCAATGAGGTCAAAGGAATTGTCCGTAGAGCTTCGAGACAGGATTGTGTCAAGGCACAGATCTGGGGAAGTGTCCCAAAACATTTCTGCAGCATTGAAGGTCCCCAAGAACAGTGGTCTCCATCTTTCTTAAATGGAAGAAGTTTGGAACCACCTAGACTCTTCCTTGAGCTGGCCGCCTGGCCAAACTGAGCAATGGGGGGGTGAAGGGCCTTGGTCAGAGAGGAGACCAAGAACCCGATGGTCACTCTGACAGAGCTCCAGAGTTCCTCTGTGGAGATGTGAGAACCTTCCAGAAGGACAACAACCCTAAGCACAGAGCCAAGAAAACGTAGGAGAGGCTCCGGGACAAGTCTCTGAATGTCATGGAGTGGCCCAGCCAAAGCCAGGACTTGAACCCGATTGAACATTTCTGGAGAGAACTGAAAATAGCTGTGCAGCAGCACTCCCCATCCAACCTGACAGAGCTTGAGAGGATCCACAGAAACTCCCCAAATACAGGTGTGCCAAGCTTGTAGTGTCATACCCAAGAAGACTTGAGGCTGTAATTGCTGCCAAAGTTGCTTCAAAAAAGTACTGAGTAGAGTTCATTTCAGTTTTTTTATTTCTAATAAATTTGCTAACATTTTTAAAAACCTGTTTTTGCTTTGTGATTATGGGTTATTTTAGAATAAGGCTGTAATGTAACAAAATGTGTAAAAGCAGGTTAAGGGGTCTGAATACTTTTCAAATGCACGGCACCTCTGTCCGACGCAGGGCTACCAACCAGAAGGTTGAGGGTTCACTGACCACCACGGACGAGCTAACAGCTCTCCCTGACGGATTCAATAGACCTACATTACGAGCAGAGCAGGATGCAGACAATGATCAGCCAGGTGGAAATACATTTTTCAACATTGATGCTATATTTATAATAATATAAAATATATGCAATGCAATTTCCACCAACAGGTTTCTGTGCCAATGCACCACAATCAATAAAGTGCCCGATGTTGGGCACTTCAGTATAGTTATTTGCATTTTCAACTCCACAAGTTTGGATGCTGGAATTATATTTTGGACGAACGTGGGCAGGTAGGCTAAATTAGATTTTTTAAGTAGCCTAATCAGATGATTAAAACATTGTGACAGGTTGTGTTTATGCCACACATAAAAAAGTAATACATTTTAAATGTTAAATGACAAATATTTAGGCCATTGAAGCATTTTGGGTCCTAGGTGCGTGAGGAATAGCCGCTCGGATACATTATTATAGGATGACATGGGTGAATAATGATCTGCAACAGACAGTGCAGCATAAGTATCAGAAATGTAAATACAGCCATTAAATAGTCCCCGCAAAACACCAGTCTCAACGTCAACAGTGAAGAGGCGACTCCGGGATGCTGGCCTTCTAGGCAGAGTTGAAAAAAAAAGCCATATCTCAAACTGGCCAATAAAAATAAAAGATTAAGATGGGCACAGACACTGGACAAAGGAACTCTGCCTAGAATGCCAGCATCCTGGAGTCACCTGTTCACTGTTGACGTTGAGACTGGTGTTTTGTGGGGACTATTTAATGAAGCTGCCAGTTGAGGACTTGAGAGGCCTCCGTTTCTCAAACTAGACACTAATGTACTTGTCCTCTTGCTCAGTTGTGCACCGGGGTCTCTCACCCCTTTCTATTCTGGTTAGGGCCAGTTTGCGGTGTTCTGTGAAGGGAGTAGTACACAGCGTTGAACAAGATATTCCGTTTCTTGGCAATTTCTCGCATGGAATAGCCTTAATTTCTCAGAACAAGAATAGACTGACGAGTTTCAGAAAGTTTGTTTCTGGCCATTTTGAGCCTGTAATCGAACCCACAAATGGTGATACTCCAGATACTCAACTAGTCTAAAGACGTGCTGATTTAAAGAAGCAATAAAACTGTCCAAACATTTTCAGCTCCGCTAACTTAATTGCAAAAGGGTTTTCTAATGATCAATTAGCCTTTTTAAATGATAAACTTGGATTAGCTAACACAACGTGCCATTGAAACACAGGAGTGATGGTTTCTGATAATGGGCCTCTATAGATATTCCATTCCAAAATATTTTTTAAAAAGAAAGGTATTTTCAGCTGCAATAGTCATTTACAACATTAACATTACACTGTATTTCTGATCAATTTGATGTTATTTTTTAAAAAATGGACAAAAAAAACAAACTTGCTTTTCTTTCAAAAACAAGGACATTTCTACGTGACCCCAAACTTTTGAACGGTAGTGTACATTTGCCAAACAACTTCAAATGAAGGCAAGGGCCTAATTTCAAATCGCTTTTTTTAGAATATTCCAGTTGCTATTCGATGCGTTCTACATGTGAGCACTTGCGGCAGCATAGCCATAGGCTCTAAGCACAGACTAGTAACACAACTTCAAATATGAGATTCTGTTCTTTTGAAATACAATTCATTTTTTATTGTTTTCTAAAGACCTGCCTTAAAATGTGAATGCATTTCTTTGTGATAGTGCATAACACTTGAATTGTGATGTTGTGGTTTTTCATTTTTACATATAACCTACAGTAATTTACTTTTTTGGTATTGTAATAGTAGGCCAACCTAAAATCTTCATAAACACAACCAAATGATTATTTTTAACAACAGCATCATTTTTTTTCTCTCCCAAAAATCAACACATTTTCCTTCCAGAGAAAAATGCAACCATACCGGTAAAATCCTGGTATTCACAACTAAAATGGAAATGCTATTTAAAAAGCATATAATACCATCGAAAACAATCTGACATGATCATACCACTGTAAATTGCTGAATATGAACAGGAATCTAAAGTGCTTGTTTTATTTGTCCCAATGTAAAATCAACTCAATGTTCTGTCAAAGTCACCTCACTATTTCATTGATGTAGCCTAAATGTAGGACTAAAATGTGGTTATTAGCGTACAGCCTAGTGAAGATTTGTGAAGACCTTTGACTGAAAGATGTCAGCCAGCTTATTGGCCCTTTTCTCACCCCTTATATCTGACTATCAGGGGAATTTCAGAAGATTGTGGCTGTTTTCACTTTCTGAACCTGCTTATTGTGGTGACTGTCACAGGAAACATCTCCCCTAAACAGACAAGCAAATAAACCTAGTAGCGGAGACTCAGAACCATGGGTGGCGCCGTGGTTGATCAAATCCCTGCCAATCGGACTAGGTCAAACCCGTGCACTCGCTTTCGTTATAGTAATATAATGGAACAATGTTGTAAATGTCTATTTCCTCAAGCATGTTTGTAGACTCAATGTACCAGCCATTTTGTTAACAGTGAGTAAGTAGCTGCAGTTTGGAGACACTGCCAAGTCCACAAAGCTAGTTTGGAGATTTGTGAAAATTAAATGGAGATTGCCTTCAGTCGAGAGGTAGCCTAGCCTACACATGATAGTCATCAATGCAATTTATTGAAATTATGCAAGTAAGTGAGGGTTTCTATTGAGGACATTAAGGTTGAGTAGGCCAAATATGGTAGGCTGCTAGCATTGTGATGACTGGTCTAATGTATGAATGAAGTCAGAGTTGATATGTCCATTTCATGCAGCTATTCCCACGCGCATATTTAGTACTTTACTTTAGTGTGGCATTAAACTGGTGGGGTATATTATTGGTCCACTGGACCCATCATTATTAAGGAGCTTGGTCAAGAAGTCCCGGGATACCAGTCACCGGTATTAAACCCTGAATAGTATATATTAAATGTATTTATTAGACTGTTCGAATGCATTGGCTCAGAACTGGATTGCAAGATGCCCAGCTTTTCTAGTGTTAATTGTCAGAGTAGAGATTTAGTATGACTCAAGGTAGGGCTGGGCATTATGGCGGTGGTTAGAGCGCTGGACTAGTAACCGGAAGGTTGCAAGTTCAAACCCCCGAGCTGACAAGGTACGAATCAGTACTTCTGCCCCTGAACAGGCAGTTACCCACTGTTCCTAGACTGTCATTGAAAATAAGAATTTGTTCTTAATGGACATGCCTAGTAAAATATATATACAGTGCCTTGCCTTATTCGGCCCCCCTTGACCTTTTGCCACATTTCAGGCTTCAAACATAAAGATATAAAACTGTATTTTTTTGTGAAGAATCAACAACAAGTGGAACACAATCATGAAGTGGAACGACATTTATTGGATATTTCAAACTTTTTTAACAAATCAAAAACTGAAAAATTGGGCGTGCAAAATTATTCAGCCCCCTTAAGTTAATACTTTGTAGCGCCACCTTTTGCTGCGATTACAGCTGTAAGTCGCTTGGGGTATGTCTCTATCAGTTTTGCACATCGAGAGACTGAAATTTTTTCCCATTCCTCCTTGCAAAACAGCTCGAGCTCAGTGAGGTTGGATGGAGAGCATTTGTGAACAGCAGTTTTCAGTTCTTTCCACAGATTCTCGATTGGATTCAGGTCTGGACTTTGACTTGGCCATTGTAACACCTGGATATGTTTATTTTTGAACCATTCCATTGTAGATTTTGCTTTATGTTTTGGATCATTGTCTTGTTGGAAGACAAATCTCCGTCCCAGTCTCAGGTCTTTTGCAGACTCCATCAGGTTTTCTTCCAGAATGGTCCTGTATTTGGCTCCATCCATCTTCCCATCAATTTTAACCATCTTCCCTGTCCCTGCTGAAGAAAAGCAGGCCCAAACCATGATGCTGCCACCACCATGTTTGACAGTGGGGATGGTGTGTTCAGCTGTGTTGCTTTTACGCCAAACATAACGTTTTGCATTGTTGCCAAAAAGTTCAATTTTGGTTTCATCTGACCAGAGCACCTTCTTCCACATGTTTGGTGTGTCTCCCAGGTGGCTTGTGGCAAACTTTAAACAACACTTTTTATGGATATCTTTAAGAAATGGCTTTCTTCTTGCCACTCTTCCATAAAGGCCAGATTTGTGCAATATACGACTGATTGTTGTCCTATGGACAGAGTCTCCCACCTCAGTTGTAGATCTCTGCAGTTCATCCAGAGTGATCATGGGCCTCTTGGCTGCATCTCTGATCAGTCTTCTCCTTGTATGAGCTGAAAGTTTAGAGGGACGGCCAGGTCTTGGTAGATTTGCAGTGGTCTGATACTCCTTCCATTTCAATATTATCGCTTGCACAGTGCTCCTTGGGATGTTTAAAGCTTGGGAAATATTTTTGTATCCAAATCCGGCTTTAAACTTCTTCACAACAGTATCTCGGACCTGCCTGGTGTGTTCCTTGTTCTTCATGATGCTCTCTGCGCTTTTAACGGACCTCTGAGACTATCACAGTGCAGGTGCATTTATACGGAGACTTGATTACACACAGGTGGATTGTATTTATCATCATTAGTCATTTAGGTCAACATTGGATCATTCAGAGATCCTCACTGAACTTCTGGAGAGAGTTTGCTGCACTGAAAGTAAAGGGGCTGAATAATTTTGCACGCCCAATTTTTCAGTTTTTGATTTGTTAAAAAAGTTTGAAATATCCAATAAATGTCGTTCCACTTCATGATTGTGTCCCACTCGTTGTTGATTCTTCACAAAAAAATACAGTTTTATATCTTTATGTTTGAAGCCTGAAATGTGGCAAAAGGTCGCAAAGTTCAAGGGGGCCGAATACTTTCGCAAGGCACTGTATCAATTGTCAATTCTAGATACTTCCATCTCAAATACCCCTCTCCTGGACAAGATCAGAAAAGACAGTGAGCCTCTTAGGTCATATACTAAATCAAGATAAGGGCAATCTCAGAGGGGACATACAATAGTTACAGACACATTCCCATAAGAAGACAAGCCTCCATTCTGTCCTCCTCCCCTTCTGATATTCTTCATAGCATCACATGGTTTAACAGATACATTGACATATGAAGACAAGCCTGACCTCTCCCCTCTCTGGGCCCCAAGTGACTAAGCCCTAGCAGAGAAGGGATAACTGCAAACTGCCAACAGTATTATCCAAAAGAAGATATTCTAATGACATATCTCACATAAGCATTATTAAGATGTTTTATTTACATCTTATTTATCAATGTTACCTAAGTAATTCTGATTCAGCCACGACAACTGGTCTCTGTTCATTTTATCCTAATAAGGATCTTACAAATTCTTAGAAACAGACAGAGTGATTTAAATTGAATTGGTTAATGAACACATACAGGAATTGTGAAATTCCTTTAACAATTTGGTCCTTCGAACCGGATCTCAAGACCTGCCTCTGTCGTTCCAAGGAACTGCTGAAAACCGTGCACGGGCGGATCCAGGATCCGTAAGACAAAGACCTGACCTCTGACTTGAGGGTTTATTTCAGGCCAGTGTTGAACTGGTAAACGAAAGAGGTGGTAATGAGATTTAACGTACATTGCTTTTCCCAGTCTGCAGGACTGTAGTCTATATTCTCGAATTTGGGAGGAATGATTTAAGATATCCTTGATTGGATGTTCTAAAAATGCTTAGAATTAATCAATAATAGGTGCTTCATTATTCTGAACAGATACACTAGGTTTCTACTCTATAGTTTAACCAAAATCGATAGGAAGCAAGGCGGGTCCGAAAAGACCTGAGGTAACATGCACTACCACAAATAAAAATAACGGAAGGAAGGAAGGGATATAGTAGGTGTGGTTAAATAGGACGGTCGTTTTGAACAGCTAAGAATAACTAATGGTTAATAGACCTGCGGTAAACTAGTCATAGTCCAAATTTAAAAGAAGAAGAGAATTCTATGCGAACAGGATAACTTAACCTATTCAAAACTGAAAGAAAGTATTATCCAAAAATCAGGAGAGGGAAACCTAATCTAGAGGAGTGAGTTATGAGATATTAACGTCGAAACTCCCAAGGAACAATAGCTTATAATGAGCTTATAATTGTATACGGGTGAGATCTAATGTCCAATCAAAAGTCAAATCTATAGACAAAGTTTCCAGAAAGGAGAAAAATATATAAAAGTCCATACACATTGGTTATCATTAAAGAGACACACACATAGTGAAAGAGGAGAGCAACTAAAGTAACTAGGTAATGGTAAATAACACATACATAGATCATAGAAATATATACACATAGATAGTGATAAATACTATAGCGACTAGTTACGGCAAGGATTTATCAAACATGGCTAGTAAATCCTCAAAGGAGGTCCCAGAACTAATGGGAGATGAGCGTTATATGGAGCAGAAAAATAAAAGAAACATTGATTTCGGTCCAAAATGGAAAAGGAAGTATGAATTTGATGGCGGTCTAAATGTAGAAAAGCTAGAATTGCTTATAAAACAGATACATAAGGAATGTGGTAAGGATGTGACCGTCTGTATGCTGAAAAGCTAGAATTGCTTATAAAACAGATACATGCAAATGTGGTAAGGATGTGAAGAAGCAGAATCAACAAGGGTTGAATACAGCTAGGGTCTGGCTTTCGGAAGCCAGGAAAAGAGTAGAGGCTGTGAAAGGAGAAGAGGTCAGTCAATATCCCCTAATTGCCTTACTGAACCCACGGGCGGGGGAAGAAGGACAGGAACCCATTTTAGAAGTATATAGGGTCAGTCAAGAGAATAGGAAAGATGAGTTCTTAATGGCAGTGCTAGAAGACAGATCAACTGGAGGTAGAAACAGAGAGAGCAGGACGGGGGCAGACAGAAAGGGAATGTCAGGCGAAGGGGGTAAGGGGTGCTGAGATGTTTTAATTGTAATAAAACTGGACATTTCGCCCGGGAGGGTAATGCTCCCTGCAAACATTGTGACAGAGTAGGACATAACCACAGAGATTGTAATTTAACTAAGGGGAAGGTCAGGCGCGACAATCGGGAGAAAAAGAGAGAGGCAGAAACAACAAGAGCGAGATTAATGAGAATCCTCGCTGAGGAAAAGCTTGGACCTTTAAAATGGGGCTATTTTTCTGAGAATTGCCGATAGTGATGTGTCTTGATTTTGCGAATACAGACAATTGTAAAGTGGGTTCATTTGCGGAGAGTAGTAGTCATTTGCATAGCATTGGTTGTTCAGTGGTAGAGTTCTCGCCTGCCACATGGGAGGCCCGGGTTCGGTTCCCAGGCAACGCTCTGACTAAATTCAGAGTTTTTGATTGTAATTCAACTATTTGTATTTTCAACTAATATACGGTTGCTGGTGTTTGTATAAGATATAAACTGAACGTTTTAATAGCTTGTTTGGTTCAAATTTAAAGAAATGGATAAATGTAACTTTTTAATAGATTGTTTAGGTTAAATTGAGAGACTAATTCATTCAAAACAATAGCGAAGCGAATTTCGATGCAAGACGGTGTCTGTTGCCTAAATGATCTGCTGGAATAACGTATTGGGAATGGAGTCGTATTGAAAATGCTGAATCATAGAAGAGACTGTTACCTAAATCTAATGAATTCTAAATAATAACGAAAAGACAATTACGATGGAGTTGTGCCCATCGAATGTTCTTATAAATTTAGCACATGGTACGTTTACATTTTGGAGTAGGGAAAGTTTGATTTTACTTTTACGATAGAATTCAAGCAGAACTCAATCCAAATAGGGGGTATATCTTTGCCTAGAGGAAGGTTGATTTGATGTGTGATAACGTAAAACGGCGTCATTACGTTGAATACACAATAACGTTACTCAAATTGATTTGGCCGTTCTTCAGGTATAGACTCCCAATCTTTTCTGTACTTCTGGCAGTACAATTTTGATTGAGAGATGTTGATTGATGTTGTAAGTTATATTCAAGATCCAACATTTGTGATAAATTGGGTTTGGCTTATCGAACCCGTACTACTGCTGCTGCAGTCAGCCAACAATGATTTGCAATTTGCTGAAGTTGCTGCGGCCTGGGCCTGTTGTTGACATCACTCACAATGCACTTTTTGTAGCCAGGCAATGATGTTGTGACTGAGGGTGACAGAGAAAATTGTTTGTGTCATTTAGAGGGAAAATGCGTGCATTATAACTTTGAGTCACTTTTCAAAAGTTGCTAAAAGTTCCTAATAGATTTTTAAAAAGTAGCTGAATATCGTCAGGGTAGTCCGAAAAGATGCTAAAACTAGCAACAAAATTGCTAGGTGGCCATCACGGATTGGTGGTGTTCACTGGGCTATATTTAGCTATAAGAGAGGGAGGTGTGAATAGTTGTATCGTAAAACTTTTGTAATAGTTCCCGGTTATGGATTTTGGTTTGATTGTTCAGGTAACACCAGTGAAATTTAACAGGAAGTTAAGGTATTCATTGCAGGGAACAATGAAAGGTCCCCAAAGTGGATTGCAGGTTAGTTCATTTTAGGGACAGTGCATGCTAATCACAGTTGTGGGTATCTAATGGCAGGATATTTCTATTAAGAATTTTGGGAGACTGACCGCAGACGGACTGTAATCTTGAAGGGAGCGAATGAGTGAGATAGAGGCATGTTTCTACCAAAATTGGATATGTTGTGTTTGTATTTAGCCTTTGAGTTTGAGGAAATTTTTCTATAGACACGAAATCTTAAAGGGGTACCCACATGCGGAATATGAGAAGTTTTATTTTCTGAGTTTTAATTTAACACGTAAATTCTTTTGATAAGGGAATGTTCTGGGAATATATAAATTGAGTAAAACGACTGTAAAAGGGTGGTATAACCTTTGACCTCTATCATTGCTTTCCCTTGTGGTCTGATCAGCCTCAGGGGAGGGCCATTTGGATAATGAATTTGTGGTAATTTGTGAGACTGGTTTTACGGTAAATTAATTATAATGGAGTTTATAGGTCTTGGACATAATTATAGTTTGAACCACAGAGGAGAATGTGGAATTGAGGCAGGACAAATTATGGGGAGCGGGGGAATAAACTCTGGTGAGAAAGAGGAAGAGGTTCAGGATTTTGTTTTAAACATTGGCTGTGAGGGTTTCGAATTGGCTATTATTGATTTGGTATTACAACAGGAACAAAAATCATATTTATCATCGATAATAAATAGGGGAAGATATGGTACATTGAGGTTTGGAGAGGAAATATTTTAAGCCAATAGGGCAGGAAAATACATAGATAGAAAAATAGTGATTTTATAAGCATTAAAATTATTAATGAAAATAAATAAGTTTCAGTTCTTAGGGATGGTAAATTACTATAGGTAAGGTATCCCACACTATGCAACATATATTAAATTATTGATGAAACTGATTTTAAGGATAACTCATGTTATTGTTAGATAAAATACTGTGGACCCCTGAAGGAAAGAGCTCATTAGTACAGAAAGGATAGATATGGTTAGCATTAGTTTCGGCTTTATTTGACCATTAGAAGATTTTTATTTAAAAAGTATTAAAGTTAACAGGGATATATGACATCTGTGATGATTTAGGATTATTGTTAGGATCGAGATAGGTTGATTAAGGTTACGTAAGGACTTTAGAGATTGCCACCATAGACATGTTTTTTCTCAAATCAATGATTTTAGATAAAGCCAAACAGTGAGACACTTAGTTAATATTTGGAAACAACGCATAGTTGTTACTGACTGTTATGAGGAAAAAATGCTACAGACAGATAGGGGAAAAGGCAGACAGAGGAGCCCTCCCCGCACTGCTGATACCTTGAAGGTTTGAGAGCAGAGAGGACTAGTGTCTGTGAAATAAGAAATGAGAAAAAGGGTTACTGTTTAAATAGATAAACATATATATATTTAAGTACATACAAAGCAGCACAGATACCTCTTAAAGTATATAAGACACTTGACAGTGAATTGATACAGGATAGACATGAATGGACACCTAAGGGGGAATTGGACATGTGGAGAATGAAAGGGGTGCTCCTACATGATAATGTCAGAACATAAGGATAATTTACTAATCTTCCCTAAGTCATTGTTTAGAGTAAGCAAGGTTGTTACCTGGGCAGAGCCAGGTATCAAAGGAGGGATGTGGTCTAGGATAGGATGGGGCCTAGGGGGGCCTAGGATAGGACACTTTGTGTGTGACTGTGGCGCTATGCTATTCAGCGGTTGCTGATGAGAATTATCCCACTTAAGGGATGGGTAGCTTCCAGAAGTTAATGAACACATATAGGAATTGTGAAATTCCTTTAACAACAAACACAAAACATTTGTTATGACTATTTGTTGGTGTTTTTAAAATACTATGTTTGATTTGTTTTAAAATTTTGTTTTAAGGAAAAGGTATCTCAACTTGTTATGGCTGCAATCCCAATATCGGGATAAGTGTCATCATCAACCGCTGAATAGCATAGCGCTACATTCAATGAATATTACAACAAATATTTATATTCATGAAATCACAAGTGCAATATAGGAAAACACAGCTTAGACTTTTGTTAATCCACCTGTCGTGTCAGATTTTGGAATTATGCTTTTCAGCGAAAGCAATCCAAGCGTTTGTGTAAGTTTATCGATCTCACTACAAAACATTAAGTACATTTAGCATCAGGAAGCTTGGTCACGAAAATCAGAAAAGCAATCAAATTAATCGTTTACCTTTGATGATCTTCGGATGTTTTCACTCACAAGACTCCCAGTTACACAACAAATGTTCCGTTTGTTCCATAAAGATGATTTTTACATCCAAAATACCTCCGTTTGTTTGTTGCGTTATGTTCAGAAATCCACAGGAAAGAGCGGTCACGACAACGCAGACAAAAATTCCAAATAGTTTCCATAATGTCCACAGAAACATGTCAAACGTTTTTTATAATCAATCCTCAGGTTGTTTTTAAAATATATAATAGATAATATATCAACCGCAAATGTCTTTCACAGTAGGAGAGGGGAAAACAATGGCTGTCCAAATTCTGTTGCGCGAGCAAAACTCATGTGACCACTTGACGCAATGTTATTGTTCTGGCTAATTTTTTTAAATAAAAGCCTGAAGCTATGTCTGAAGACTGTTGCCACCTTGAGGAAGCGATAGGAAAATGAATCTGGTTCATATCCATTTAAATCCAGCAAAGGGAGGCTATGGAACATGGAGTTTTCAAAATAGAAGCCATTTCCTGTTTTGATTTTCCTCAGGGTTTCGCCTGCAATATCAGTTCTGTTATACTCACAGACAATATTTTGACAGTTTTGGAAACTTTAGAGTGTTTTCTATCCAATACTAATAATAATATGCATATATTAGCAACTGAGACTGAGGAGCTGGCCGTTTACAATGGGCACCTTTTCATCCAAGCTACTCAATACTGACCCTGCAGCCATAAAAAGTTAAAGGGGCACGCACGCACGCACATGGAATTTTTATTTTCTGAGTTTTAATTAAACACATTAATTCTTTTGAGAAAGGAATGTTCTGGGAATCTAGGATACAGCATGTAGGAAATGTTGGACTATTTCTATTTGTCTAATATAGTAAATGATACTTCTTTAAAGGGTTTTGTATGACCTATGACCTCTATCATGACTTTCCGTTGTGGCTTGATCACCCTCATTGGAAAGCCATTTGGATAATGAATTTAGGGTCATTTCTAATACTGATTTGAAGGTAATTTGTGTAATTGATAAATATGATTGAGTTTATAATTCTTAGCCATATTAACTAAGGCTGCTTTAATTCTATTTTCCTATGACCATATGTTAAAGGTTAAATAATTTTTCTTTGTGGAGTTTTTCAGAGTAGTGATTTTATTTGATTATGTTATTTGAAATTTTGTTTGATCTTTTGTACCAATAGTAGTTATGTTACACATTACTCTTATACTGAGAGATATGTGTTAAAAGTGGGGGAGGATTCAGTTCTTTGAGGTTTTGAATTGAAGTTTATACACCTTGAGTGATATGTGAAGGGGTGCATTGTATTGTTGTGTTTGTTCTGTTCTATTCCCTGGGGATATAGGTCTAACTTCCTGATCCTTTGGCTCTACGATGGAGTTGACAGTGAGATGGGGAGTATAAGCCAATTTGAAAGAATAGTTTCAATAGAATGTGTGTTATTCTCTTTCAAATATGTTTAGATATGTGTATTAACAATAATTGGTAAAAGTTGTAATTTATCATGTAGTTAATTGAGCTGAACTAAACTGTTGTTCTGATCTGTTCTTTCGAGGTTATCATGAAAAGTGACATCAGACGGTATCTTAATGCATGGAAGAGATAATTAGACGAAACAGTGTGTGTACCTCAAAACCCCCTCTAACTGGCTGAAGAAAAGTGACAAAGGCGTTGAATAAGGCTCTGTTTGGACCACTTCTACCGGGAGAAAGGAACCAAGCCAGAAGTCGGTGTACAGTATCCGATCTAAGCTATCAATTGCTTTTCTCTCATGTTTCTCTCAGGAGTGTGAGAGGAGTCCATGTGGAGTGAGCATGGAGAGAGATCTGTTCTAAACTTTTCTTATGTTGCTGGTATATTGGTTGACGGCTGGTATATTGGACAAGACATAATGAGTGGTAAAGGTGAGACATTGAGTTATCTGAAGAAGAAGGAAAAAGACGCCAGAAGAATCAGTGCCAGTTGGTCAACTGTGCCCCAAAAAAATGTTTTAGACTTTTGTGGTATCAGGTTGATTGGTC
Organism: Oncorhynchus mykiss; assembly: GCF_013265735.2. Classification (NCBI taxonomy): domain Eukaryota; kingdom Metazoa; phylum Chordata; class Actinopteri; order Salmoniformes; family Salmonidae; genus Oncorhynchus; species Oncorhynchus mykiss. The sequence continues at coordinate 47,969,509 of NC_048587.1, read as the reverse complement.
TACACCACGTAAAATTATAGTAATTTAGATTAAGAATGGATTGAGATACTGATCTGTATTATAATCGTGATTAAAAAAAGTTAATAGTAGAATTATGGGATAATTATACTGAATGTTAATATGAATGTATATTCTGCCAATATTGATGTGTGTTAAATTGAGTTTTTTTTACTTTGAGTGATAAGACCAATTTGAATCACTGAGCAATGTCATTCTAAATTTTGGTTGGATAAATAGTTGGGGTTTTAATTATGATTTGGAATATGAATGATTTCCCTGACCTATTCTCTATTCCTGACGACATCTCTGAGCATGAGGACTTAGAAGGATGACTGTCCTATATGTTGAGATGAGGCCTTTGTTTAGATACTGGTTCTCCTGTAACTTAGGGAGCATTTCTAAGTTATGTTTTTTTTCTTTTTTTTTCTCAACAATGGATTATTCTGTGTGATTAAACCTGTGCAAGTCTGTCTTGTAGAATAAAGGTTGTAAACTTAGTTTACAAGGGGAGAAAGCTTACATATAAGATAAGGTATTTGACATTGAAGGGATTTGATTTTTTATTTTATTTTAAATATTGAGATGTATTCATATACTCTGCAACTACTGTTAGTAAGGTAAAGTTACTGTTCTGATTCACCAGAAGGGACAGAGTCCATTGAGAGGGGAATGACGTAGCTGAATCAGAATTAGTTAGGTAACATAGATGTTAAGATGTTTAAGAGATGTTTTATTTTATTTTATGCTTGTCATTAGAATGTCTTCTTTTGGACTATACTATTGGCAGTTGCATTTTCCTCTCTCTTCTCTAGGGAAAAGTCACTTGGGGCCCAGATAGGGGAGAGGTCAGGCTTGTCTTTTACATGTCTTGTAATAGGCAGAATATCAGAAAGTGAGAAGTCAGGTTTGAACATGGTCTTCAAAATGAATATATCTGTGAAACCATGTGAAGGGCACCACTACGTCTGTACTTCAGTCACTCCCTACTTTTCCCATTGGGGGGAGGAGTATGGCAGTGTCTGCAACCATTGTATGTCCCCTCTGATGTTGCCCTTATCTTGATCTAGTATATGACCTAGAGGCTCACTACTCTCCTTTTTTTATTGACCAAATACTTATTTTCCACCATAATTTGCAAATAAAATCATTAAAAATCCTACAATGTGATTTTCAGGATTTTTTATTTCTCATTTTGTCTGTCATAGTTGAAGTGTACCTATGATGAAAATTACAGGCCTCTCTCATCTTTTTAAGTGGGAGAACTTGCACAATTGGTGTCTGACTAAATACTCCCCCCCCCCCCCCCACTGTAGCAACTATTTTAAGTTAATTAAAGCTAATTCCTTTAGCCTATACGAGGTTGACTAATCATTCAAATGGATTAATAAATTAAATCTGTTTTACCAGCTTAAAATGGTGTTTAGGGAGACCTTTGAAATTCTACCTTCACTGGTATCTGGTCGATTTTAGCTTGTGTTAACAATGACCTCCGGTGATGAAGAATCACCAGTAATAATTTTTTACATAATTCAGGTTATATTGTTCGATATCTAACCAGTCTCAACTGATTGGATATCACTGTCTCATTCAATTTAATACATACATTAAATTGCTACACTACCTTTTCAGGTTAATTATTGGAATAATATGCAAACTAATGTGTTCTAATCATTGAGACATTGTTCAACTTTCAATGTTAACTTAGAGATAGCAACTCTTTCAGGTGAATTAAAGTTACAATTCCCAAATAGCCTATACAGGTTAGATTTATCATTAAATCGATTTAATCAATTAAGTCTGTTTTGGCAAGTTCAGTAACAACCAACTCACATTACTGACCCAGTCTTGATGATTCATTGACGCTTACAAACTGAGTTAAATCGTGTTTTGCATCCTCCAACTCAAAAACCCAAACATTACATAAATTGAAATAACTGATAATCATAACAATGAGCAATCCATCAGATAGGTTTCCACCCATTACCCCTCTAATCAGTGAACCTTCACCCACGGAAAGATTGATCGCTGACCTCAGCAACGATGCAAATCCTAACTATGCCGAGGGGCTGAAAATGTTAGATTTGGATGCCATAAGCGAGAAAAATTTAGACATGGCGACAGATGCTCTTCAAAAAAGACCATCAGGTGGAGGCCTTGTGAAGGTTCTCTCCAGTTTAGCCCTCAACTATGCCCACCAGCAGAGATGAAGCATCAAAAGCAAGCTGGGCTAAGAGCCTGGACATCTCGACTTTTGAGCTTAGGCGGGAACCATCACTCGAATTAGAAGGTGCTGCATCGGGGACATGTGCGGTAAAAGATGACGTGCGCTAAAAAAGATGACGCCATCAGTTGAGAGAATTGTTTAACAAACACAGTGAGATCCAGACTCACTGGATTGCGGGGTTACGGGTATCCATGTGGTGCGTATTGCTACGCCACCCGGAGTAACTACTACCTTTGTTAGTCAATACAAAATCCCGCTCGCAGCATACGCAGCGGTACAAGAGATTATCGATTCCTTATTAGCTAAACGGATAATCAGGGAATGTAACAGTACGTACACCGCTCCCGTGTGGCCTGTTCTAAAACCAACGGGTAAATGGCGTCTTACCATTGACTATAGACAACTCAACAAACTGGTTCCCTTGCCTCGTTGGCCAATGACACAGCTCGACCAAGAGTTGCCAAAGGTGGCAAACGCCAAGTACTTCTCCACCGTCGACATTGCTAATGGTTTCTGGACCATGACAGTCGACCCTCGTGACCAACATAAGTTGGCTTTCTCTTTCTCGAACAAGCTCTTCACGTTCAATCGTTGCCCATTCGGGTATGCGAACTCCCCCTCCGAGTTCAACATCTTACCGCACAAGCCAATGCCAGACGCAGCCTCTAGGGGGACAATAATCTACGTGGACGACATTCTCATGAGAAGTGAGACTTTGTCACATCACCTCAATGAAATGTACCATGTTCTCACCCAACTCGGGACTGCAGGGGCTAAATTGGCCATCATGAAAGGACAATGGTGCAGGACCAAGGTAAACTATGTTGGCCTTCTGGTGGGTGCCGAGGGCATCCTGCCACAGTCTAACAGAATCCAAGCAGTCCGCAACATCAAAACACCTACAAACCTTCACGAGGTGCGCAGCTTCTTGGGAGTATGTAATTACTACCGTCAACTCATCGAAAACTACGCCGAGTTGTCAAAACCGTTCTTCTTCAGAAAAACATCCCATTCGTTTGGGATGTCACTCACAACAAAGTTGTGGCTTCCTTGAAAAGCCTGCTTTGCGAGGCTCCCTGCCTGGTATACCCCAACAAAGACAAGACATTCTTCTTGGAAGTCGTTTTCTCAGAGCACTGCCAAAGTGCTGGGTTGTACCAAAAAAACGACCAAGACAAACGTGTGGTTGCTTACGCGAGCAAAACACTCAACACTGCTGAACACAAATACTCAGACTGCAAAAAAGCGCTGCTGTCGACAGTCTGGGCAATTAAACACTTCACCAGTTATGTCGGAGGACAAAAGGTGATCATAGAAACATGTCACCAGCCTCTGACTTTTCTGAAAAGCCAACGAATCCGTGAGGGTGTTGTACACAACAGCAGGATAGCGGCTTGGCTCATGATGCCACAGAGCCATAATCAACTACGCAAAAGCGAAAAACCTGCCTTTGGGCAGTGCTTTGGCGGTGTGTCAACGCTGTGGTGATGATGAAACCGACTCCGCACCACCCCCGTATGAAATCGCTCCGCCATTGCCTACGAACCATCACTACTTTGAAGACAACGTGTGTCTTGACATGCCAATGGAATTTGTAGATGGCTGTTCTTGCCGCCATCTAGACCACTTGCAAGCTGGGGTGGGATTGGTATGGCACAACAACATTCCGTGCAAACCACTTCAATTTCAGCTTGGCAGCAAGACCAGCCAGTTTGCAGAAGTGGCTGGCGTGCTGATCACCCTGCAAACGGCGGTGTAACACGAAATAGAACAGAACTGGCGATCTGCACAGACTCAAACTACGCGAGACTCACCTTCTTATGCCACTTGTCGTTTTGGAAACAAAAGCACATGACTACTTCAAGTGGTAAAGAGGTGAAAAACAAAGAGCTCATCCTAGCTTGAGATGACCTCACCACCAAACACGACATACAGATGTATTGGAAGAAAGTCAAAGGACACTCCAAATCACCTGGTCGTGACAAACTTGGTAACAACCATGCTGACAGCATGGCGAAATCCGGTGCAATTCACAGCACCCCTTGGGTGTTTGATGCTCGAGATGAAAAAAAAAACACTGAGGAAGCTATGGTGTCTACTGTAACGCGTAGCCATGTAGCACCACGGAAAACATCTTCGCACGAACATAATGTGTTGCTAACGCATTCATTCCTGTATTGCGACCTGGTAGCAATGGCACACCAAGATGAGTACCTCGCCACTTTGATGGCGTTCCTGTCGGATCCTGTCAACCACCCAGTGTCCAAACTGGCTTTCACACGACTTACGTTCGCTGTACGCAACTAAACAGCACCTCACACTTGTAGATGACCTACTGGTGTATGTTTCAGAAACCGACAACGCTCGAAGGTGGGTGGTTCCTAAAATACAGTGTGAGATAATGATAGCCCATGCCCACGACAAGCCATGTGAAGTCCATAGGGGGGTCAAGGCTACATGTGAAACATTGCGACAGGTGGCCTACTGGCCTCACATGGAACAAGACGTGGCACTATACGTGAGGGGGTGTCTTGTTTGCTGCCAGTTTCAACCCTCCAAGCCACTTCACAGAGCATCCCTGCAACGCAAGGGTGTGTCTTACCCCTGGAGCTCGATCCAGATCAACTGGGTCGGCCCAATTGCCAGGTCAGCCAGAGGCAACAAGTATCTCCTCACAGTGACTTGCACATTCACAAAGTGGGTGTAGTGCCTGCCGGCGACCAATGACACAGCGGAATCCACGTCCGTTCTTTTGCTAAACCACGTTTTCAGTCATTTCGGCCTGCCAGGAGAAACCGTGGACAGCGACAGAGGAACCCACTTTTCGGCAGCCGTAATGACCGAACTGTGAAGGCTTCTGGGAGTCAAAGCTAAACTCCACATCGCATACCACCCTAGGAGCTCGGGCAGGGTAGAAAGGAGCCACCAAACAATCATCAGAATCTTGAGGAAATATGTGGCAGCCAACCACAAAGATTGGGACCTCAAACTCCCATTGGTACTGATGGCGATCAGAGCCACGTGCACCAGGTCTACAGGAATAACACCCTTCGAGATGATGATGGGCCGGTAAATGACGCTTCCACTGCATCTCCTGTACCAACCGGGAGATGTCGCCGCAGCCACCGCGAGGGTGGCCACCGAGGTATCTCTCCCCCTTATAATTTGGGATCAAATATGCTCTGAAAGCAAACATGTTGACATGAGTACCCTGATATCGGGGAATTTGTGCCATTCTGAAAAAATTTAGATTTTAGACCCACAAGGCTCATCAATACGTGACCGACCTGTGGAACCATCTCCAGACTACCTTTGCGTATGCTCAAGGACAGTTGGGAAGGTGACAAGACCTATTACGACAAAAAGGCCTCACACCAGGTGTTCGAGGTCGGGGATAAGGTGTGGTACTACATATACACCACGGGCGTCGCAACAGAGTTCCTGCCCCACTGGACGGGGCGATACGAGATTGTGGTGAAGCTATCACCTGTAGCTTACCAGATCAGAATTAGCAAAGGTCAACACAACACCAAATCAAGTGGTACACTCCCCCCATGGGAATAGAAGGGGTGCTAGCCAGCACCGAATAGATAAAAACCTAGCAAAGTCAGAGGTACTAAGAAAATTCTTAAGTACCCTCAGCTGATCCCTTCCAGGAGATCAGTACGTTGCACCTAACATATTGTATTCTCTTCCCAGCTACCAGATATACATCTGTTGTCACTATTGATATTGTCCTGCGTTGTACTGTTTAAAAATAAGAAAACCCCCAAAATAGTTGTCAAAACATTTTTGTTTACAAAAACAATTAACTTAAATAATCCAACAATCTCTGATTATGCATTTCTGTAGGATGGAGTTCCTTTGGCTGATCTTGACACTCTGCGCCCAGGTCAAAACCAATCCAGCAGATGTAATCACGAACGGACCCCCTACGGGAATCGTTTTCCGCGACGATCCAGGACTCCTCATAACTAATTGCAGAGTACACACGAGGGTGTATGTCCGCCTAGATGCAGAGAAAGTGTACCGCCAGCACATTCCACCTGCAGCGCATTTGAGTTGGGCCGGGGCTGACTGGCCAGCCAGGCAATTAAGCACGCCCAGCTAGACACTGCCCATATGTTGGCCCAACTCTCACAGTAACCCAGTCAGAACTAGTCGAGCCCAGGTGAGAGAAACGATTCATCGGGGCGCTACTATCGATAGGGGCAGCCGTAGGGTCACTATTTCCCCTTGGTACCCCTTGGTACCACTGCCGTCAACGCAGTCAGTCTAGCCACAGTCAAGACGAATGTTAGGGAGATTACTGAAGAGATGCCACTTATCCAGCAGCAGATGAAGGCACAGGCCCTCAGGTTGCAACATGTGGGAAAGTCTCTCCAGGACACTATTCTGGTGGTCAACACACACACTACTCTCCTGAACAAAACTATCCTGTCTGTAGGAAAGCTAGCAGAGGTCATGAATCTTGACTATGCCCATGTTCAATTGGTTCGATTGTTACTGGAGGATTTTCTCTGTGAAGTTAGCTCTTCTATGGACCACTTGGCCATGAATATAATTCCCTCATATCTAGTGCCCCTCTCAATGGTGCACAACATATTGACCCCAGCTACTTCAACCACGATAAGCCATTACAGTCACATTTGGCCTATAGTCTGGGGTCGGCCATCCCAATACACATTGATGTTGATCGTAATGAAGTGGGATTTCTACTGCGCTGCCAGTTGTTGAACTGGAGAATATCTACAGATTGAAAACAGTTCTCAATGTAGGATTTTGGCGCGACAGTACCCACGTAAAGATTACCACGACCCCAGTTGTAGCTTATCAGGAAAACAACCCAGATTTCTATCTCACCCCTAACCTGTTAATGTGTACTCTAACCAAAGATGTCCACTACCTCTGTCCTAGCAAACCGTTTGCCAGGGATAACACTGAGCATCTTTGTGGTATTAAAGCTAGCACCAGCAAAGAACGCTGTAGAGCCAAACTAACAGCCAGGGATGGGGCCACCACCACACAAGTGGAGGTGATAGGGAACCGATGGTTGGTCAACACACCGTTCGTGTCCGCCACTATGACTTACGAACGCCATGACTCCATCATCCAATTGAACCTCCCCAACCAGACTGTTTTTGTTGAAGTACCAGAGGGGGCGATTATTCACATAGACGACCTCGCCCTATACCAACGTCCCTACGACAGGATAGACACAGAGATTGAAATGCCGGATGCTTTTGCGAAATGTTCCCTTGAGTTACCATAAGCCATTCAAAACCAAATCCAGTATGAGGGACCCATGACTGTTGATCTTAGCGTACTGGATGAGGCACTTTTAGTTGACCCGACTGACTACAGACCAAAAGATTGGTCTGTCGCCCACTCTTGGATGGTGCTGACTGTTACCATGATCCTGTTACCATGATCCTTGGTCTTATTTCCCTTGGCGTGTGCACCTATCACGTACACAGGCGCACACGTGCAATGGAAGACCTTTGGTCTATTACCAGTGGGACGGAAGCGATCCCGATTTTTGGAAAGACGGTAATAGATCCTGAAACCCCCTCAGGGGTCCCAGTCCCAGCCTCCTCTCCCGAACTTGCTAGGTCAACCCAGTAATGTTCCCAATGTAAGCTTTGGCCTTCAGGCCAAATGACTCATGATAGAGTCATTTAGCCAAGACCTTGGACATACATAGAACATAGTCCAAATTAGATGATTAAGATGTGGTAGACACATTTCGTAAACTTTTATGTTTCTATTCCAATTCTTTGTTTCATTTCCTTTGACACTTAGGAAGCAGTAGAGCCACAACGCCGCTCATTTGGGGAGGAAATGTAATGATGTATTTCCTGTGTGTTATTAACGTCTGCCAAGTTACTGCCTAGGTCCACTAGCTGGGATAACCGGATGACAGACCGGAACATGGAGCAACTGCCGGACCTCCATTCTGGTGGAGGCGGGGGGGGGGGGGACTGCTATGATGATCCACAAACCAGGACATCCGATGGTCATTCTTATGGTGCATTGCAACATGCAGAATCCTTCCAAATTGAACCTACCAGAGGGGGACTGTCATGACTGTCCTGATCAGGTCAGTTTACAGGAAACCACAGCCCTACAGATTATCACTCACCCCCAACAGAAGAGGAGAGATCTAGGGGTCTGAAGATGTGGGGGTTTTATGACCCCTCACGCACATGGTAAATCTTAGGCCACAGACAACATCTCTTTGTCCTGTTACTATGGAGAACCAACCTCAGAACATTAAACATGAAATAAAATAAAGGGACTTTGGAACAATGGTTTCCGTCAGCCACAATGGTGGTCATGACGATAGATGGAATATGTAAATGTATGGCATTTTTGTTTTGTTATTAAAGGTTAATAGATAACATTATTCCGGAAACATTGTAACTGTAAGAGTTTTCCTAGGATATGCTTGGTGTTTATACATTGTACATTGTGTGGAAAATGTCCAAATCAAAGAGAATGTTTTGGTAAAGATGAAATGTGAAGTTAGTTGTCTAAAATTGGATTTGAGTACAAATCTCGACCTCTTAACTTAGTACGCCCAGAGAATTGCCCTAAAGGCGGTTATGCCCACTTCTGGCCCGAGGGTATAAGAAAAAAATTAACATATCAGACTAAGTGACCCAAGCTGCATCCGAGGTCTAAAAAGTAAACAAACTCAAAACTCAACCCAAGGTTGAAGACAAAGAAATATTTTTCTACCCATGCTACTGATGAGTAGCTGTGTCTAAGCGGGTGAATTCAAGCCGGACCACCTAACCTCCATTCTCCATCGAATCGTGGTATCTACGCTGTTTCATTCCTACGCTGTGAGCTCTGAGCTACAGAGCTGTCTGTCCTCAGAAGAGCCCTCCCAGAGCAAGGGCGGGGAATCAGACCAAAAGGACACTGACATCGTGAGGACGACCAGAGAGTTGTGCGGGAGAAGTGCGTCATTGAGCAGCCTAAACGGCCCATGCGGAGCTTCCCATCTGAGACCTCCCACACGTAATTACATCATTATATTCTGACCCATAAGAGCGGCAGTTTGGGGCAAGGCTAGGGTTAAAATAAGCATAGCTGAAAAATGCACCCAAATGTATATTTCTCTTAACCCTTTCACACGTACCATCACACGGGTGTGATCGTTCTACAGTGGTCCCTGAAGCGTACGATCACACCCGTGTGTTTAGAACACTCATTTAGAATGCTCGTTTAGAACGGCAGTTTCGAATGACGCAACAATCAGCGTTTGAGCTGACCACACTTTTTTCAGAAACTATTTACACAAACACAGTCTTTACAAAGTTATGTCCAGAATGTCAGCAGTTTATTTTTGGATGCATTGTTCAGATATTCACAGAAGTATCTATAACATAACACAATCATCCTAACCGGAAAAATGTAGGCTACATTTGTCCTAGCGCTGAGGAAAGATTGACCCAACACAAGCAGTCATATTTTCTAACTCTCGGCTGACATAAACTACAATATGAATTAGCTAATAGCAATATATAATTAATCACATCACGGGTGAGCTCACCATTGATCGAAATAACTAGGTAAAACACTTTATAGAAATCGAAAGTAATCCGACGATTAGTTTCAGAGCGCAGCCATGCATTTTTTCCTCACAGAAACCAAAGATAATAAGAGAAGACGAGATGAGTTTGGTCTGTTTATAGTATGCATGTTGAAGGGGTGTGTCATCTACCGTCGTTCACATCCCATCATTAATTTCCGGAAGTCCTCAAAAAAATGTGTGAACTCTTACTCACCTCATTTTGTTATAACATCTTTGGTCAAACAGACGTGAATCCCAGAATGCATTGTATGTCAACAAACATGGCTACACAGCTGGAATTAGCTTAGCTCATCATAATCAGTACAACCTTCAAAAATGTATTTTACACACATAATATGTGCCCATTACAATCTGTGCAAGAATCGGAATGCATGAATTGTCACCTAGAATTGAAAACATGTGAATAAAACCGTAAATACACAAATAATTGCCACACAAAACATTTTCTGATAGTGATTTATTGATACAAGTGGCGCGTGCTGGCAGTCAACCACATAACCTCCCACTCTGCGCCATTCAGTGTTGTTGTTTATGTATGTAGCTAGTGAGCTAAGCTGTAGCATTAACAATGTCTTTCAAAAGGAGACAACTCACAAATGTGGAAATTCTGGAGATTTTTTAAAATTCTGACAATGAGTCTGAGTATGAAAGTCAGGAATCAGATTCTGACAGAGGAGCTGCCCCCCAACCTTGTAGTCATTGAGAACCCTGAATCTGAATTTCCCTTGTCCATTGAGGAAGTACCAGTTCCCTTTGAAGATGCTGGTGGTGATGGAGGCAGACCGACAGTGGATAAAGTACAGGAGTTCTGTGGTAGCTGGAAGGCCACCAGTCATTTCTCCCCTCCTGGCCCTGCTGTTTGCTTTGACGAGTCCCAGTCTGGAGTGCAACGCCCCTTGCCATTTCCAACTGAGGCAGAGTGCTTCAAGTTGTTTCTGACAGAGGAGCTGGTGGGAGACATAGTTGAGGAGACCAATCACTATGCCTTAGAGCTACAGGAGAAGAGAGAGACAGGAGTGAGGGAGAAACTCGCTAAATGGGTGACAACCACAATTAGTGAAATGTATACCTTCCTGGTGACAGTCCTTCTCATTGGAATAGTAAAGAAATCAAATCAAATCAAATTTATTTATATAGCCCTTCGTACATCAGCTGATATCTCAAAGTGCTGTACAGAAACCCAGCCTAAAACCCCAAACAGCAAGCAATGCAGGTGTAGAAGCACGGTGGCTAGGAAAAACTCCCTAGAAAGGCCAAAACCTAGGAAGAAACCTAGAGAGGAACCAGGCTATGTGGGGTGGCCAGTTCTCTTCTGGCTGTGCCGGGTGGAGATTATAACAAAACATGGTCAAGATGTTCAAATGTTCATAAATGACCAACATGGTCGAATAATAATAAGGCAGAATAGTTGAAACTGGAGCAGCAGCACAGTCAGGTGGACTGGGGACAGCAAGGAGTCATCATGTCAGGTATTCCTGGGGCATGGTCCTAGGGCTCAGGTCCTCCGAGAGAGAGAAAGAAAGAGAGAATTAGAGAGAGCATAAGTGGGATGGCCAGTCCTCTTCCGAACTCCCTAAGAGAATACTGGTTTACACAGGGTCCACCACTGACATCCAACATTATGAGGGGCTTGGGGTGTCCGGGTCCGTGGTGATGACCATGCTGGCTCCTCATCTCGGCAAGGGACACACTTTGTACGTGGACAATTGGTACAGCAGTCCCACACTCTTCCAGCATCTGCAGCAATAAGTGACAACTGACCTGACAGGTGATCTGACATGTGACTTGCCATGATACTATGCCTTTAGAGATGGGGGTGGAAATGCAGTTGTTGTTCAGTCACTGCATGAATATTAAATATGGGTTATGCATATTCAGTTTTTTGTCCTCTAGTAAAACAAGTTGTTGAACCAACTACCAATACTGCAATAAAATAAATGACTATTACATATTGGAATATGTGTTTTCTTGCTGTGTTTTCATCCAGTAAAACTGTTAAAGAGTGTACGTTAGCATACAAAAGCTGTCCTCATTCTTCAGCTCCAAAGATGTCCAGCTCCAGTTATAATATTGGCAAATAATGTTTCTGGTTTCTGAAAGTACAGAATAAAGAGGAATTATTCATTAGAATACAATATAAGGATATAGCAATAAAACAATACTACAAAGAAGTAACATAATAAACACTGCTATAAAAAATAGTTTATTGCATTGACAAAATCACAGATTTGAGTTATAACAGTAAGAAACTAACTTTTGAGCTCCACAAGGGGGCAAGGCAGGGCAGAACAGAGCTATGCTGAATAGACCAAATAAACAAACCATGGTCATATTTTTATTTTATTTAACTAGGCAAGTAATTTAAGAACAAATTATTATTTACAATGATGGCCTACACCGGCCAAACTCGGACAACGCTGGGCCAATTGTGCGCTGCACTATGGGACTCCCAATCACAGCAAGTTGTGATCCAGCCTGGATTTGAACCAGGGTGTCTGTAGTGCCATAGACCGCTGCGCCACTTGGGAGTCATAAGGCCAGGGTAGCTTCAAAATACAACACAAGCTAATAGTTTTCTGACGCAACTAGCATTGTTTTACAGAGCTAATAGAATAATGTAGCTAGGTAAGCATGATTGACAATAACACCACAAAGGTTATAAAATGTGTAACGTTACCTCACGTGTCCGCAGTTATAAGGAATATATTATGATCTACAGCTACAGCAGAAACGGCATACGGAAACTATTATTATGTAATAAGGCACTTACTTTGATAGAAACGCAGCCTGGATTTGAACCAGGGAGTCTGTAGTGACGCCTCTAGCACTGAGATGTAGTGCCATAGACCGCTGCGCCACTTGGGAAAGGCCATGGTAGCTTCAAAATGCAACACAAGATAATACTTCTCTGACGCATTTAGCATTGTTTTACAGAGCTAATAGAAGAATGTGGCTACATAAGCACGATTGACTATAACACCATAAAGGTTATACAATGAGTAACGTTACCTCACGTGTCCGCGGTGATAAAGAATATACACAAATATATTATGCTCCATACATGCAGTACGCTACAATAGAAATGTGGAATGGAAAATGTGAACACGTGTGCAGATCCTGTTCTGACGGGAGATGAGCTGCAGACGTGAACTGCACAAACAATTGGGAAGTGCTTGGGGAATTTTGTCCGTGTCAGAAATGTCCCAAAAATTTAATTATCCGCAAAAGTAAAAATGACTATTTTTATGTGAATGAATGAGGAGGCGGAACACACCTAAATTCAAACTGTTTTCAGAAAATAAAAACTTGTTAGAAAATCATTTGAAATTGAAGATAAAACAACCTATACATATAAACAGTCTGCGTGCTTTAGTTTGAGGGCAGCGCGGATAAAATGTACTGTTACGTATCAATCACATTCTGGAATGGAGAGGACATTCTAACATCACGTGCATAAAAAAACTCACGCTGGGGCGACCGTTAGAGATATTTGGAACTCACGCATGAAAGGGTTAAATTCCAATTTTAGGAAACACACGCCATAGTGTGTTGGCCCGTTATACTAAGTTCTAATCAATAGCCTAGAATGTGTTTTTGTGTATGTGTATCTTTTATCATCATTTTAGCTTTCTAGTAAATAAATACTCAACTAATATTGTTGTGGTACGAACTCATTGGTGAGACCCGGGTCTGTGCAGATTCCCTGATTACGCAACGTTCAGAATGAGACTGTAGAGGAAACTGAATAATTAGCGACTGTTGTAAAATCGATATTCTGATATTCTTTTAGTTAATTTGGGAAATAGAAACTCAATAAAACAAATTTTCCCATGGTGCCCCAGGTTAATGAGTTAATAATTGCTTGATTCAGTTAATCACGCAATTAGAAACCTTTAATCATTCGATGAGCAACAGTCGTCACATTAACTAATACAACGTCACGACAACAAGGTCAGCGACAGAGTAGCCAACACTTCTGTCCAATAGCCTGGGGACACAGCACAGGGTCAGCCACAGAGTAGCCCACACTTCTGTCCGATAGCCTGGAGACGCAGCCTGGTTACTTACCCGCAGAGCCGAAACTTAAGTAGGTTGTGAGGCTTTAACCGTGCTTGTGGAAAACCAGAATGAAAGACAGGCAGCAATGTTTCAATAGGGTCATCTCCAAAACTATCTGCTGAGTGGTTGCACCCTAAAAGTCTGTTTCCTCACTGTTGTTGTCTGTTACATTTTCCATTTATTTTTACCTTTATTTAACTTAGCAAGTCAGTTAAGAACAAATTGTTATTTAAAATGATGGCCTAGGAACAGTGGGTTAACCACTTTGTTCAGGGGAAGAACGACAGATTTTTACCTTGTCAGCTCAGGGACTTGATCTAGCAACCTTTTGCTAGATGCACCAATGCACTAACCACTAGGCTACAGTGGCAGTGTCATTGTCTGTTACATCACTCTTCTAGCAGGATGTCCTTCTCTAGCATGACGTCACTGAACTTCAGTCAACTCACTCCCTGAGTTAATTCAATTATTAATGCAAAAAATACACTTGTTTTATTTCAGCAGCCTGGAATCTAAACTGAATATTGCTCAATTTCACCATTATTCAGAGTGGATTCCAGGCTATACAATTTTTTTTATTTTTTATTGTCACCTACACCAGAGAGTGCAGGAAAATGTGTTGTTTTATAGGGTCAGTCATGGTAGTACAGCACCCCTGGAGCAAATTAGGGCTAAGTGCCTTGCTCAAGAACACATCAACAGATTTTTCACCTTGTTGGTTCAAGTATTTGAACCAGCAACCTTTCGGCTACTAGGCCCAATGCTCTAATCGCTAGGCTACTTGCAGCAGGCAATATAAGCAATGTGTATAGAAATCATAAGTAAGAGAAGTCATGCCCTGTTCCAGAATGGCCTTTAGAGAGCACTACAGCACTGTCGCACTGCTACTCAACATAGTTCTCTATTATACTGCTCTGTTCCACAGTGTACTGTGGAACTCATCTGATGTTCAGAGTCTGAACCTCTCTAAAATAAGGAAAGACTAGGGTAAACAAGTCAGCTGATCGTATCTGGGTTCCCTTCCTGTTGCATGAAGTGGGATAAAATGATCATTAACATGCTATTTATGACCATATAGGCCCCTGGGTCACATGGAGGCACCACATGTTGAAATGCATGCATCGCATCCATTTTCCACTCATCTTTTTCTCCCTATAAGATGAGTAAAAAAATTACCATTTGTCAGCTTGTACCTTGCAGTTTTCTGACATCATTAAGGATTGTGTGAACAGCTTGAAATATAAGGCAGGCTGGAGGAGGAAGTAAGAGGAATCTGATGTGTACGAGCGACAGAGGACAGATGTGCAGGGCTTGAATAGTAGCAGAGCATTGTTAAATGAAGGAACCAAAATATACTGGGCTAATTATAGTAAATGTTTTATGTAGAGAGAAGGAGTTAGAGAGAAGAAGAAGAAGAGAGCTCAAAAAGAAAATAGGACAGAAGATTTAGAATTTTCAAGCAGCCCACTTTTTCAGGGCAAAGGGATATACCATATCAAGCACAGTGCCTCTACCTTTCTGGTCCAACCATGGTTGCCTACAAACCAAAAATGAGTCCCCTTTTAATTAATTAATTGAGCTTATTGTTTTCTCTGTACACTAAAATGAAGAGAAAAGCATATTGGCAGAGAGTTAGGTTGCTCAAACAAGGCAAGCAGCCTGAGAGTAGCTGCTGGGAAGCAACGATACACTCAGAGTTAATTGCTTTGTTTACGTAACCAGGAGCTGATTATCAAAAAACGAGAGACCTACTTTTCAAGGGCTCCAATTTGCATATCTCCCCGTGACAAACTAAAATAAAACATCTTAAGAAAAGAAGCAACCTCATGGTCAAGATAAATGCATGAAAACCAGAGAGAGAGAAACAAAATGTATAGCTTTTATAAGAGGCATGAACAAGATTCTCTGCCTGTCACATTCAGTTTAGCAAATCAGTGTGACAGTGAATGGCAATAAAAGGAGAAGGAAATATGGTGTTTGGAGGCATAGCATAGGGGAGAGAAAGAAAATGGATAGAGAATAGAAAAATATACAAATAGTGAGTGTTGAAATACTGCAGTGACGGACTCGTCAGAAAGTATATTGGATTAATAATTCAGTTAAGGGTTGCCAGCTAGGAGACAGAGAGACACACAGAGAGGTGGAGAGAGACAAAGACACAGAGATGGATAGACAGAGAGACAAACAAACGGAGAGACAGACAGATGGAGAGACAGACAGATGGAAAGAGAGATGGAGAGAGACAGATGGAGGGAGATAGACAGACAGACAAAGAGATGGAGAGAGACAGATGGAGAGAGAGATGGAGAGAGAGACAGATGGATAGAGAGAGAGAGACTGAGTGGGAAGTTTTGGAGACAGGGGAGCCACTTTCCACACTACACTTCATTACAACGAGGGAGAGTGTGTGGTGGGGAGGCAAGACGCTCAGGGAGAGTATCAGGGAAGATTTACATATTTCCACAGTCACTCTCCTCCCGCAAGGAACCAACCAGCTCTGGGAAAATGTTGAATGTGATACTTAAGTTTCAACTTGGGCCCCAAGTGGACCCATTTGCTAGCAAAGCTATCTTTTGAGAATCAAGCCCAATCTTGTAGGAAAGGACGGAGAAGGTATAGAACGATGGCCCTGCCGCCCCCTCCCTCTCATCTTGTCTCTTCTCCTCTCCCAGACATCTTCATCTCACTTCTGCCCCCTCATCTTTGGTTTTAAAACCCATCCAGCAAGATTCTAAAGGAGACCATACAGGGATAGAAAAATCTTCTGAGTCGGAATACAGAACAGACTGATCACGGTTCTGACCCAACAGGGAAGCTCCTACTAATATCTGCTGTATATTTTTGAGTAACATATAAACCCACAACACAACATGTGTCAAGAGGCTGATACACGGGGAGTCAAAGGCTAAAGAGAATTTAAAACATTAGCATTTCTGGGTAATTCCACTTAATCCAAACACTAACATTACAGTATGGAGGTAAATCTAATTGAAGAGGGGATGAGAAAGCTAAGGCGGATATATCCAATGTGGGAAAAGATAGTGTGATTAATTAGCATTGTTGATGGGGTTGTTTCATGAAACAGTGAGAGGGATTTAATTCTAAATATGCGTTGTATGTTATTATTGAACGATTAACCTTATCTGTGGACCGGCATTAAAGAAGCATATTTGATTGGATTTCTGTTTTTGTAATCGTGCTTCTATTTCTACTAGTTCAATTAATAACATGGAGAGATTAACTGTTACTGTCAACATGCTAAGCTCATGTAATCATGTAAAAACACATAGATAGAGGGGGATGAGGGAGCATTAATGAGAGATCACCATGAAGCAGGACATAGCATACCAGCAAACTTGGAAAAAGTGCTTGCTTGTTACAGGCTGTCATCCATGCTAGATCAAACAATGATAGGGTGATATACAAATATAGGCCGGATAACAAGTTACATTTTAATTTTCAAGGCAATTTTCAAGGGGTTAAAGGTCAAATTGGTGAATATGAGCATAATGGAAATGATAATAGATTTAGGTAAAAAATCCTGACATTCTCAACACAAACGGAATAGATTATCAAACAAACACAGACTATGGAATGGATGCATTAATAGTTACTTTTCGTGAAGTTATTATGCTGTAAGACATTCAATTATACAAAAAATATGACAATTCTGATGTTTTCAGCTAGATTTGTGGTCTGTAGCATCACGAAGGACCCTTCTCTGATGATGTAGACCCTTTGAAAAAACTTTGGGAGACCCCACTAAACCAGGAGAACTTTACCTTTTAAGAATATAACTTTCTGTGCTGGAGATACAGTATTGGGTTTCAAATGTACAATCAGCGATTCTGACCAAATTTACTGAAGCGACTATTTTATCATACATACACAAACAGAATATGGAATAAACATATTTATAGTTAATTTGTCATTAGTATGCTTTAAAAGGTCCAATGCAGCCGTTTTTAAAAAATCTCAAAATCAAATTGAGTAAAGGGACAGTTATAATATTATTGGGAAGGGTTGTGTTTTTTTATATTATTGGGCACAGGGGAGGGTAGTGTGTTTTCTCCCTGGTTTACATTCACTCTTCTGCAAGTTTTACTATATAATGTCTTCCATCCTAGCCACATGTCCTCATCTGCTTGCATGCTCCTACCCTATATCAAGGTGTTTTGGTACTTCCTTTATGACCTACGCTTTTCCACGCAGCAACTTTTACTATACCACAGGCCAATATAGTCTAACAGTCTATCCTGCCCTCTGTCCACTATTCATAGTGACAATATTGGTAGGTGGATCATTTGCCCAGATCTGCAATAGGCTAGCTACCACACATAAAAGCATTCAAAGCTGGATACATTTTCAATATGAATCCACAAGAACAAATAGGAATAACTGATTGACAGCAGGAGAAACGAGGTTCATCGTTGCATATGAAAAAATAGTGAAGACATGAGACATGCAGCTCAAAAAGCTACCATATCGATCTTGTTTAAGGGACTATAGAACTATCCTACCTAGACTACCCAAACACCACAATGCAATGAATAAATACTTTTTGTTTTTAAGGGAGTACAAAATTCTACTCTAGGCTGCAGTGAAAATGTAATTTTAATAACGACACTGCACAAAATCCTTGTGATTTGAATTTATTTCCAGTTGGATCAGTTTTGGGTCAACTCTCTACATTTTATGATGTCTAGAAAGGCACAGTACAGGACAGTCTGGCTGTATTTGTACTTCTATGTAATATTTGACTTAGATGCGCTGTCTGTTGCGGATCATCATTCTACCAAGTCGTCCTATAATAATGTGTCTCTGCCTCCTCTCCAATCCGAGCGGTTATTCCTCGCACACCTATAACCTACCGCTTCCATTTTAGCCAAATATTTGTAATTTAACTTTTAAAATGTATTACCTTTTTATAAGATGCATAAACACAACCAGTCACAATCTTTTAATCTGATTAGGTTACTTCAAATGTCTCCTGTAGGCATGCACACGTTCATTCAAAATATAATTTCATCATCTTCAAAATGGCTTGACGTTAACCATGTTGCCATCCAATCTTTTTATGTGAATAAAGTACATGTATTAGGCTATACCCGCACTGTATCTGCAAGCTGTTAGCAAACAGAGGGAAAAAACTCCAGACCACTTTTACTCCAGACACAGAGATGCGTACAAATCTCTCCCTCCATTTGACAAATCTGACCATAATTATATCCTCCTGATACCTGCTTACAAGCAGAAAGCACGGTCAATAAAAAAGTGATCAGATGAAGCAGATGCTAAGCTACAGGACTGTTTTGCTAGCACAGACTGGAATATGTTCCGGGATTCTTCCGATGGTATTGAGGGGTACACCACATCAGTCACTGGCTTCATCAATAAGTGCATCGATGACGTCGTCCCCACAGTGAATGTACGTACATACCCCAACCAGAAGCCATGGATAAAGGCAACATCCGCACTGGGCTAAAGGGTAGAGCTGCCATTTTCAAGGAGCGGGGTCTAACACGGAGGCTTACAAGAAATCCTGTTATGCTCTCCAACGAACCACGAAACAGGCAAAGTGTCAATACAGGACTAAAATCGAATCGTACTACACATCAGATGCTTGTCGGATGTGGCAGGGCTTGCAAACTATTACAGACTACAAAGGGAAGCACAGCCGAGAGCTGGCCAGTGACACGAGCCTACAACACGAGCTAAATTACTTCTATGCTTGCTTTGAGGCAAGTAACACTGAAACATGTATGAGAGCATCAGCTGTTCCGGACGACTGTGTGATCACGCTCTCTGTAGCCGATGTGAGTAAGACCTTAAAACAGGTCAACAATCACAAGGCCGCAGGGCCAGACGGATAACCAGGACGTGTACTCTGAGCATGCACTGACCAACTCGCAAGTGTCTTCACTGACATTTTCAACCTCTCCCTGTCTTAGTCTGTAATACCAACATGTTTCAAGCAGACCACAATACTCCTTGTGCCCATGAACACTAAGGTAATCTGCCTAAATGACTACAGACCCGTAGCACTCACGTCTGTAGCCATGAAGTGCTTTGAAAGGCTGGCTCACATCAACACCATTATCCCAGAAACCTTAGACCCACTCCAATTTGCATACTGCATAGATCCACAGATGATGCAATCTCTATTGCACTCCACACTGCCCTTTCACACCTGGACAAAAGGAACACCTGTGTGAGAATGCTATTCATTGACTACAGCTCAGCGTTCAATACCATAGTGCCCAGAATGCTCATCACTAAGCTAAGGACCCTGGGACTAAACACCTCACTCTGCAACTGGATCCTGTACTTCTTGACGGGCCGCTCCCAGGTGGTAAGGGTAGGTAACAACACATCCGCCACGCTGATCCTCAACACGGGGGCCCTTCAGGGGTGTGTGCTCAGTCCCCTCCTGTACTCCCTGTTCACCCATGACTGCATGGCCAGGCACGACTCCAACACCATCATTAAGTTTGCGATGACCGGTGGTAGGCCGGTCATCGCAGGTGGTAGGCCTGATCACCGACAACGATGAGACAGCCTATAAGGAGGAGGTCAGAGACCTGGCCATATGGTGCCAAGAAAACAACCTCTCCCTTAATGTATTCAAGACTAAGGAAATGATTGTGGACTAGAGGAAAAGGAGGACTGAGCACGCTCCCATTCTCATCGACAGAGCAGGTTGAGAGCTTCAAGTTCCTTGGTGTCCACATCACCACCAAACTAACATGGTCCAAGCACACCAAGACTGTCGTGAAGAGGGCACGACAAAACCTATTCCCCCTCAGGAGACTGAAAAGATTTGTCATGGGTCCTCAGATCCTCAAAAGGTTCTACAGCTGCACCATCAAGAGAATCCTGACGGGTTGCATCACTGCCTGGTATGGCAACTGCTCGGCCTCCAACCGTAAGGCACTACAGAGAGTAGTGCGTATGCCCAATACATCACTGGGGCCAAACTTCCTGCCATCCAGGACCTCTATACCAGGCGGTGTCAGAGGAAGGCCCTAAAAATTGTAAAACACTTCAGCCACAGACTGTTCTCTCTGCTATCGCACGGCAAGCGGTACCGGAGTGCCAAGTCTAGGTCCAAGAGGCTTCTAAACAGCCTCTACCCCCAAGCCATAAGACTCCTAAACATCTAATCAAATGGCTACCCAGACTATTTGCATTGCCCCCCTCTTTTATGCAGCTGCTACTCTCTGTTACTATCTATGCATAGTCACTTTAATAACTCTACCTACATGTACATATTACCTCAATTACCTCGACTAACCAGTGCCCCCACACATTGACTCTGTACCCGTACCCAGTGGCGGTTCTAGCTTGTATGGCTCCCTGGACGAACCCCCATTTCAGAGCTATTCTACACTAACTGTAATTTTAATTCAGACAATTGGAACAACACAAATGAATAACCATAACATTTAAAACTACATAAAAATAAAAATAAGTACAAAGATAAGACTCATATATATCAAATGTAACAAAGACAAATAGAAACAAATTTGTGTTGATTTGGCACTTGAGCATCAATGCATTACCAATCCCCCAACACTGTCAACTAAGAGTCAAGACTAAACCAATTCACTTTGGTGGTGTGCAGACTGCTTTTATATTATTAACTATTTGTGGTTTCTTTGGTAGCATTTCGTAGTGTGACTGATTTTACTAATTGCATTAGTACTGTACAAAATTAGAGGTGCGCTATTTGATAGATTCCCCCGCTCCCCCTACCTCTGGCTTCCAGTGGGGAGACGTGAGGTCAACCTACCCCCGCCCCCTCCCCATCTCGTACTTGGGAGACCTTCCCAGGCAGTAGCCTGCCTAGCTCACAAACTAGAATCAGGGCGTCCACTCCGACAAGGTTAATTGACCCACAGTCCCACACGGTGACATGATATCATTGACGTGACGTGCAAATGAGCGATAGAAAACTGATCGCGCAAATGTCACCATTACGATTTTTTTTTGTTTTTTCGTCCGGTGCTGCCCCCGGCAAGATGCCGCCCAGGGTGGCTGCCCATGTCACCTATACCTAAATCCGGCACTGCCGGTACCCCCTGTATATAGCCTCGCTATTGTTTTTTTGTTTTTGTATTTTCCTTAAAACTGCATTGTTGGTTAATAAGGGTTTGCAAGTATCCATTTCACTGTTGTATTCGGCGCATGTGACAAATAAAATGTGATTTGATTTAGAGCGCACCTGCCAATACTGTACCAGAATGGGCATATTAATTCGCAATATCTACACAACATTTTTTGTGACAAAACCATCAGTAGGCCTAGAGTTGGAAACGCCGTGGAAACCCATTTAACTTAGCCGCAAAAGTAATTTTTATGTGCACTAAGTATTTCCGCACAGACTTTTATCTCCAACTAGTCAATTTGATGGACACACAACTCTTATTGGAAAATGCTCATTGTTTTTATGCAAATTTTTGAATATTCGCATGAAAATCTGTCGCCAATTGGATGGAAACCTATGTATAGACACACTAAATTCTCTGGAAAGTGCGCAAGTCCAGTGTCACTTTAATTATGCCTGCAGATCATGTTTCATCAGCAGCCCAAAACATTAAGAATAAGCTACAGACCAGTCAAAACAACCTCATACTCATCTAGAGGTCAAGCATTTTAAGTTGAAAAAGATTGACTCAGCCCTCAGGTACCTATCCAACTATTTTTAATTTATTAGAGATATCCACCAGCATAATACCAGAGCCAGAGACTCTAATATTCACTGTTTTAAATGTAATATTATATCTGGTAAGAACACATTTTTATACACGGGGGTTGTTGGGTTGAACTACCACAGCAACTCAAAGCCTTACCAACCACTTTTAAATAGGATGTCAAAAGCTGGCTAATGTGTGAACAGTAGAACATTTTTGTATCTGTATCTCTGTAATGTGTCTGTATCTATGTAATTGTATATGTTTTTATGTAAAAAAAAAAAAATAAGGACCACGATGGAAATAAGTCCCCGACTTTATTGTGAACATTTTTTTTATTTGCACTGTATGTATTTTTTTTACTGACAAATAAAATCACTCATTTAATCAATCCAAACTGTAAAGCACCAAAAGGTTTAATGACATTCCAAGATTGCCAAGCTTTCGATATTGGGTAAGCCTACAAGTTAGGGAGGGATGTACAGACCACAACTATAGCTGAAAACATCTGAATGTTCACATTTTCTGTGTATTCACGTCTTAAAGCATATTATAAACTGTGTGGTTCAAGCCCTGAATGCTGATTGGCTGACAGCTATGGTCAATCAGACATATACCACCAGTATGGCAAATCATTTATTTTTACTGCACTCATTTTTTATTTGATTTAACTAGGCAAGTCAGTTAAGAACAAATTCTAATTTCTAATGACAGCCTAGGAACAGTGGGTAAACTACCTTGTTCAGGAGCAGAACAACAGATTTTTACCTTGTCAGCTTGGCGATTCGGTCTAGCAACCTTTGGGTTACTGGCCCAACGCTCTAACCACTAGGCTACCTACCGGCCCAATTACATTGGTAACCAGTTTATAATAGCAATAAGGCACATCAGAGGTTTATGGTATATGGCCAATATACCACAGCTAAGGGCTGTATCCAGACCTAAATCTTTTACTATTCCATTATTCCATTTATTTAACTGGGCAAGTCAGTTAAGAACAAATTATTTTTTTCAATGAAGGCCTAGGAACAGTGGGTTAACTGCCTGTTCAGGGGTAGAACGACAGATTTGTACTTTGTCAGCTCGGGGATTTGAACCTTTCCAGTCCAACACTCCAACACTCTAACCACTAGGCTACCCTGCCTCCCCAATTACCTTTAACCCGTTGAAAATTGTCTTGAAAATCAAAATGTAACTTGTTATCCGGCCTGCCTTTGTTTATCACCACATCATTGTTTGATCTAGCATGGATGACAGCCTGTAACAAGCAACAACAAAAAAGCAGGCACTTTATCCAGGTTAGCTGGTCTACTAACAGGTGAGACTACCTGTTTATTTTATTTTGTTTTCATGTCGTCAACATGAGCCGCTGCCTTCCCTCCATCTCTGGGAGAATACTTATGTTTTTTTTTTTTTCATTTCTCTCAATCTAATATCATTATTTGGAATAATAATGTTGCTTTGGAGGCCTGGGGGAGACATCTTAGCGATGCGCCGTGCTAGTCTTCATTTCAGTGTTCCCCGCTGCATCTCAGCAAATGTTCCCCACAGTTTATTGCTTTCTGAAATAGCTCCATTAGTGTCGAAGGAAGCCTACAATAATGGAATGCAGACAGGCTGGCGACTAGCAAGCTACCCATGTGTTGAGCAGGGATGATTGACAGATGGAGACGAATAAACCTAGGCTACCTGAAAAACCAACTGGGCTACTGAAGTTATATAAGACTGGTGAAAGTCCTGAAAGTTTGTTAGGCTAGTTGAAATGATGAAGACACCCATCCAATTTCCATAAATCAGTCACAAAGAGTAAACCAGTGAAAATACAAAAAAATAGCAAAGTTTGTTATTGAAACAAAGTAACAGGTGGTTGTTTGGCAAATAGTTGTTTGTTTAAACTTTCTGTTAAAAAGCCCAACTGACTTTCAAAGAGTGGGAGTCCAGTCAGTAGTGTGAAAGATGACAACCTAGTAAATGTCATCCAGCCTTCTGTTCCCAGGCCGACTAACTGAACAAACACTGAACATTCTTCTAGTACAGAACCTTGCTGAGACATTTGAGGCAAGGTGAGTGGCAGGTCTTTATGTCAACCCCACACCCTTCCCACTTGATGCCTTCCCATGTTTATCCACAACTAGACAGCCCTTTATCCATGCAAATATGGGAACCTACCAAATAGTTACCCATGTGTTTCTACTCAGACAGGGAGCAGAAAGTGACAGTGAACAACTGTTTACTGGGTGAGCTCCAACGCCCCTCAGAAAATGGAATGTATTTTCTGCCGTCCTGCATCCCACTCCTGAGCCTGCATGGGACGAGGCAGGAGGATGATCAGTCATGTCAGAGGCAGTGTTTGTTTACCTCATTGTGGTGTGTGTTTGTATGCTGTGTGTCATACTTTACGTGCTGCCGGGGGGCGATGCCACAATGAATTACAGCTTACACAGAGGAGGCCAACAACCCACCCAGACAGATGAAGCCCCTCCGAACTCTGTGTTTTCATTATTGTCAGTCAGACTTTTAACTCCCTGTATGTGTGTGCCTGTGTGTGTTCTCTCCCTGTCAGTTGTGTTCATGCCCACCGGCGGCAATCAGCCCTGGAACTGCACTGTGACAATTCAGAGGAAGTAGAGAAAATAGAACTAATGGGGGGTACAAAACGCTACCACCTCTCCTGCCGCAATATCACTGTGTCTTCAGCCTGCAGACTGTTTAGTACAGAATTTGCCCTGAGATATCAAAAGCTTTAGTAGTTGTTTTCTTTCATGGATCTAGTATCTTAATCATGTTGTTATCCAATTTTGAACATGTTTCTTTCTGAGTAACAGCTGTGGTTGTTTTCTTGGAAGGCCTGAGGGCAGAGCGACAAGGGGCTAGTGGGGATGGAGGTGAGGGCTCTGTGGTCCCCAGATGGTGCTCTCTCTGTGGTCATGGGTCCAGTAGGGTGGAGAGGGTGGCTCCCTGGTACCAGGCCATGATTGGATACGTAGACCTGTGAAATCACTCGGAACACTTCGCTTCTCCAGCTATGTACTGTAGCTCCGCAGGCTAAGTGTTTTTGGTTTGGAAGCTGGTCGTTAATGGCCTATATTCTACAGGCAATCAAATACTGTAGCGAATGTAAGATCATTCTTGTGAGATTGGTGGACAGGGGGTCGCAGGATCACTTATGAGACAGAACTATTCATGTCACCCCTCCCTACTCTGTTCCTTACACTCTACCTCCTGCACTTCCCTGACAGAAGTCCACTCTCTTTTCCTCCCTGATCAACTTACCTTCCACCATGAGGACAACAGAGATATGAAACATGGCTGCCTTCTCATATTGTCATGTTGTTTCCTAAAAGCTGCTGTAAAGGTGAAGTGTTTAGGGGGTCTGGGACACAAAGACAGGTCAGATCAATAAACAACAGCTTTCATCTTGCAAGGCAGGGCTTGCATTCCAAATGGCACCCTATGGGCCCTGGTCAATAGAAGTGCAATATAAAGGGAATAGGGTGCCATTCGGTATGCACTTTGAGAGAATTCCCTGGGCCATTATGGAGTAACCTCCCTGTCAACACATTAACACAGTGCAAAACATTCACTGGGAGGGGATGGGTAGGCGCACTGAGGAGAGGAAGGTGCAGAAAAAAAATCTCTGTGTATTATATTTGAGTCATTTAGCAGACGCTCTTATCCAGAGTGACTAAAAGGATCAATTAGGGTTAAGTTCCTTGCTCAAGGATTTTTCACCTAGGGATTCGAAACAGCAACCTTTCAGTCACTGGCTCAACACTCTTAACCGATAGGCTACCTGCCTGGTGCTAACAGTAATATTTTGTCCTGTCCACATTCTGATTGGCTCCAGAGTGGCGCAGCGGTCTAAGGCACTGCATCTCAGCGCTAGAGGTGTCACTACAGACCCTGGTTTGAGTCCAGGCTGTGTCACAACCGGCTGTGATTGGGAGTCCCATAGGGCGGTGCACAATTGGTCCAGCGTCATCCGGGTTAGGGTTTGTCCGGCATTGTAAATAAGAATTTGTTCTTTACTGACTTGCCTAGTTAAATATTAAATATAATTAAAGTATAGAAGTCTCATTGTGATCTGACTTTCCTGACCACCTCTGAAGACAGGCAAGATGCATTGTTCCTGGATATCTTCTAGACAGATCTGGACAGCGAAACTGTTTACAGTGCCTTGCGAAAGTATTCGGCCCCCTTGAACTTTGCGACCTTTTGCCACATTTCAGGCTTCAAACATAAAGATAGAAAACTGTATTTTTTTGTGAAGAATCAACAACAAGTGGGACATAATCATGAAGTGGAACGACATTTATTGGATATTTCAAACTTTTTTAACAAATCAAAAACTGAAAAATTGGGCGTGCAAAATTATTCAGCCCCTTTACTTTCAGTGCAACAAACTCTCTCCAGAAGTTCAGTGAGGATCTCTGAATGATCCAATGTTGACCTAAATGACAAATGATGATAAATACAATCCACCTGTGTGTAATCAAGTCTCCGTATAAATGCACCTGCACTGTGATAGTCTCAGAGGTCCGTTAAAAGCGCAGAGAGCATCATGAAGAACAAGGAACACACCAGGCAGGTCCGAGATACTGTTGTGAAGAAGTTTAAAGCCGGATTTGGATACAAAAAGATTTCCCAAGCTTTAAACATCCCAAGGAGCACTGTGCAAGCGATAATATTGAAATGGAAGGAGTATCAGACCACTGCAAATCTACCAAGACCTGGCCGTCCCTCTAAACTTTCAGCTCATACAAGGAGAAGACTGATCAGAGATGCAGCCAAGAGGCCCATGATCACTCTGGATGAACTGCAGAGATCTACAGCTGAGGTGGGAGACTCTGTCCATAGGACAACAATCAGTTGAATATTTCACAAATCTGGCCTTTATGGAAGAGTGGCAAGAAGAAAGCCATTTCTTAAAGATATCCATAAAAAGTGTTGTTTAAAGTTTGCCACAAGCCACCTGGGAGACACACCAAACATGTGGAAGAAGGTGCTCTGGTCAGGTGAAACCAAAATTGAACTTTTTTTGGCAACAATGCAAACCGTTATGTTTGGCGTAAAAGCAACACAGCTGAACACACCATCCCCACTGTCAAACATGGTGGTGGCAGCATCATGGTTTGGGCCTGCTTTTCTTCAGCAGGGACAGGGAAGATGGTTAAAATTGATGGGAAGATGGATGGAGCCAAATACAGGACCATTCTGGAAGAAAACCTGATGGAGTCTGCAAAAGACCTGAGACTGGGACCGAGATTTGTCTTCCAACAAGACAATGATCCAAAACATAAAGCAAAATCTACATTGGAATGGTTCAAAAATAAACATATCCAGGTGTTAGAATGGCCAAGTCAAAGTCCAGACCTGAATCCAATCGAGAATCTGTGGAAAGAACTGAAAACTGCTGTTCACAAATGCTCTCCATCCAACCTCACTGAGCTCGAGCTGTTTTGCAAGGAGGAATGGGAAAAAATTTCAGTCTCTCGATGTGCAAAACTGATAGAGACATACCCCAAGCGACTTACAGCTGTAATCGCAGCAAAAGGTGGCGCTACAAAGTATTAACTTAAGGGGGCTGAGTAAATTTGCACGCCCAATTTTTCAGTTTTTGATTTGTTAAAAAAGTTTGAAATATCCAATAAATGTCGTTCCACTTCATGATTGTGTCCCACTTGTTGTTGATTCTTCACAAAAAAATACAGTTTTATATCTTTATGTTTGAAGCCTGAAATGTGGCAAAAGGTCGCAAAGTTCAAGGGGGCTGAATACTTTCGCAAGGCACTGTAAATCACCATTTTACCACTCTCTAAAATCGTTGACAGGTGGCACCATTGACTCATGGTGTCAAGATGTCTCTTAAACTAAATAAATATTATGTAAACAAAATATCTGTAAAATAATTTGCATACAGGGAAATCTGGTCTCAAAGCAGACGTGGCTAGCGGACAGATAAGAGGCAAACTTTAATATCATTTGTAAATGCAATGGCTAATAGGTGGGCACATTTAGAATGTGGACAAGACCTGGACAAAGGATTCCAGGTATAAAAAGGGCTTTATATAACAAATACTCAATGTGGTCAAGTTGATTGAAGACATAAAAAAAAGTAGTGGGGAACATCACGTTCACAGACGGGACGTTGCTGTAAACTGTACTGAAGAGTCTTGTTTATCCCATTACAGTGTTTTAATTGCAGAGGTCGTCATGAGTTGTTGCTGTTGGCCCACCTATCACCACCATCAGGCCTTTTCAACAAGGACAACGACTGTGTTTTTCCTCAGGTTGTCATGATGATTTCTTCCTAGATCAGCTCTCCTACTTTGAGATGCTTCAGCGTTCAGTTCACTTGAACGTTTGCTACGTTGTGGAACGTTTGAACTAAACAAAACATTATTGTACATTCTTGAAAAGACTTTCAGGTATGTTTGATCCTGCTCGGTGGGCGTGGCGAGGTGTGGTTTGAAGCAATGAGTGAAGTATTTAAAGGGCAGTGGCCATGCTGACAGCACTCCCCAAACCCTCCCTATTTTTCAACTGGGCTGCATTCAGTACATACCAACTTAATAGAATGTTCAATTGAATAAAAATGATGCTGTACTGAATGACCAGTTGAGAAAGAGGGAAAGGTTGGGGTGTGGTTATTTGCTTAAAGTCACACCCTGGCACACCCACTAAATGGAGCAAACGCATCTCAAAGTCTGTTCAAGAACATACAAGAACGTTTTGGGAAAACATATCGCTCAGTACAAACCTTTTCGCAATGTAGCGAACGTTCAAGCAAATCTCCAGAACGTAAAAACTTACTGAATGCAGCCCGTTGTTCTGGTCCTAAGCGTGTCCCCTCCTCTGATTGGCTCAGGTAAAACCTGCTTTGATGGTTTGGTCCAGTAATTCTTGCATTCTGGGTCCATTCTTGCAAACATTAGAAAAAGTTTATGTTTAAGCAATAACGCCAGAGGGGGTATGATAAAATGGCAGCAGTTTTACGGGTGCCCAACCAATTGTGCTATTATGTGTTTTTTGTCGCATTATTTGTAAATTATTTTGTACATAATGTTTCTGCAACCGTATCTTACGGCAAAAAAGAGCTTCTGTATATCAGGACAGTGATCACTCACCTCGGATTAGACAAAGATTTTTTCTTCAACAAGGAGGACACACAAGATATTCTCCAAACACCCCACAGGCCAACATCCCTGTTATTTGCAAGAGGAAGCGTCGCAGGTACGGAGGACAAAGAGCCGGATGCCTGGTCAGGACCCGGAGAAGGAGAGTGGGTAAGCTGCTGTTACCACCAATACTACTCGCCAACGTGCAATCATTGGACAATAAATTAGATGAGATTACGATCACGAATATCCTACCAACGGGACATCAAAAACTGTAATATCCTATGTTTCACGGAATCGTGGCTGAATGACGACATGGATATTCAGCTAGCAGGATATACACTGCACAGGCAAGATAGAACAGCACACTCCAGTAAGACGAGGCGGGGCGGTCTGTGCATATTTGTAAACAACAGCAGGTGCACAAAATCTAAGGAAGTCTCTAGATTTTGCTCGCCTGAAGTATATTGTGATAAATTGCAGGCCACACTACTTGCCTAGAGAGTTTTCAGCTATACTTTTCGTGACTGTTTATTTACCACCACAGACAGATGCTGGTACTAAGATCGCACTCAGACAGCTGTATAAGGAAATAAGCTAACAGGAAAACACTCACCCAGAGGCAGCGCTCCTAGTGGCCGGAGACTTTAATGCAGGGAAACTTAAATCACCTGTACTCCACACACAGAGATGCGTACAAAGCTCTCCCTCGCCCTCCATTTGGTAAATCCGACCACAACTCTATCCTCCTGATTCCTGCTTACAAGCAACAATTAAAGCAGGAAGCACCAGTGACTCGGTCTATAAAAAAGTGATCAGATGAAGAAGATGCTAAACTACAGGACTGTTTTGCTATCACAGACTGGAACATGTTCCGGGATTCTTCTGATGGCATTGGCTTTATCAATAAGTGCATCGAAGACGTCGTCCCCACAATGACTATACGTACAAACCCCAACCAGAAGCCATGGATTACAGGTAACATTCACACTGAGCTAAAGGGTAGAGCTGCCGCTTTCAAGGTGCGGGACTCCAACCTGGAAGCTTACAAGAAATCCTGCTATGCCCTGCGACGAACCATCACACAGGCAAAGCGTCAATATAGGTCTAAGATTGAATCATATTACAACAGCTCTGACGATTGTCTTATGCGGCAAGGCTTGCAAACTATTACAGACTACAAAGGGAAGCACAGCCGCGAGCTGCCCAGTGACACGAGCCTACCAGATGAGCTGAATCACTTTCATGCTCGCTTCGAGGCAAGCAACACTGAGGCATGCATGAGAGCATCAGCTGTTCCGGACGACTGTGTGATCATGCTCTCCGTAGCCGATGTGAGTAAGACCTTAAAAACAGGTCAACATACATAAAGATGCGGGGCCAGACGGATAACCAGGACGTGTGCTCCGAGCATGTGCTGACCAACTGGCAGGTGTCTTCGCTGACATTTTCAACATGTCCCAGATTGAGTCTGTAATACCAACATGTTTCAAGCAGACCACCATAGTCCCTGTGCCCAAGAACACAAAGGCAACCTGCCTAAATGACTACAGACCCAAAGCACTCACGTCTGTAGCAATGAAGTGCTTTGAAAGGTTGGTAATGGCTCACATCAGCACCATTATCCCAGAAACCCTAGACCCACTCCAATTTGCATACCGCCCCAAATAGATCCACAGATGACACAATCTCTATTGCACTCCACACTGCCCCTTCCCACCTGGACAAAAGGAACACTTATGTGAGAATGCTCTTTATTGACTACAGCTTAGTGTTCAACACCATAGTGCCCTCAAAGCTCATCACTAAGCTAAGGATCCTGGGGCTGAACACCTCCCTCTGCAACTGGATCCTGGACTTCCTGACGGGCCGCCCCCAGGTGGTGAGGGTAGGTAGCAACACATCTGCAACACTGATCCTCAACACTGGAGCTCCCCAGGGGTGCATGCTCAGTCCCCTCCTGTACTCCCTGTTCACCCACGACTGCATGGCCAGGCACGACTCCAACACCATCATTAAGTTTGCAGATGACATAACAGTGGTAGGCCTGATCACCGACAACGACGAGACAGCCTATAGGGAGGAGGTCAGAGACCTGGCCGGGTGGTGCCAGAAAACAACCTATCCCTCAACATAACCAAGACTAAGGAAATTATTGTGGACTACAGTACAAGGAGGACCGAGCACGCCCCCATTCTCATCGACGGGCTGTAGTGGAGCAGATTGAGAGCTTCAAGTTCCTTGGTGTCCACATCAACTGCAAACTAGAATGGTCCAAACACACCAAGACAGTCGGGCACGACAAAGCCTATTCCCTCTCAGGAAACCAAAAAGATTTGGCATGGGTCCTGAGATCCTCAAAAGGTTCTACAGCTGCAACATCGAGAGCAACACTGCCTGGTACGGAAACTGCTCGGCCTCTGACCGCAAGGCACTACAGAGGATAGTGTGTATGGCCCAGTACATCACTGGGGTTAAGCTGCCTGCCATCTAGGACCCCTGCACCAGGCGGTGTCAGAAGAAGGCCCTAAAAATTGTCAGACCCCAGCCACCCCAGTCATAGACTGTTCTCTCTACTACCGCATAGCAAGTGGTACCAGAGTGCCAAGTCTAGGACAAAAAGGCTTCTCAACAGTTTTACCCTGAAGCCATAAGACTCCTAAACAGGTAATCAAATGGCTACCCGGACTATTTGCATTGTGTGCCTCCCCCCAACCCCTCTTTTTACCCTGCTGCTACTCTCTGTTTATCATATATGCATAGTCACTTTAACTATACATTCATGTACATACTACCTCAATTGGGCCGACCAACAAGTGCTCCCGCACATTGGCTAACCGCGCTATCTGCATTGTGTCCCGCCACCCACCACCCGCCAACCCCTCTTTTACGCTACTGCTACTCTCTGTTCATCATATATGCATAATCACTTTAACCATATCTACATGTACATACTACCTCAATCAGCCTGACTAACCGGTGTCTGTATGTATCCTCACTACTTGTATAGCCTCGCTACTTTTATAGCCTCGCTACAGTATATAGCCTGTCTTTTTACTGTTGTTTTATTTATTTACTTACCTATTGTTCACCTAAAACCTTTTTTGCACTTTAGGTTAGAGCCTGTAAGTAAGCATTTCACTGTAAGGTCTACATCTCTTGTATTCAGTGCACGTGACAAATAAGATTTGATTTGATTTATACGGCCAGTATACCACGGCTAAGAGCTATTCTTATGCACGATGCAATGCGGAGTGCCGGAGTGCCGGAGTGCCAGCCCTTAGCCATGGTATATTGGCCATATATCACATCCCCCTTAGGTGCCTTATTGCTATTATAAACTGGTTACCAATGTAATTAGAGCAGTAAAAATAAATGTTTCGTCATACCCGTGATATAGCACAGCTGTCATCCAATCAGCATTCAGGGCTCGAATCACCCAGTTTATAATTCAAATTTGATCCATCTCAAAATGCGCATCAGCCAATTAAAATAGTTGACATAGTTGCACGTGATAAAACACTGCATGTTAGCTGTTACCATTACCTAAACTGGCACATTTAGTCCTATTCTAACCTGACCAGGTGGCAGTGATTTATATCCGGTAACAAATGCTGCATCAGCCAATTAAAAGAAACAAAGAGATCTTCTGTTGAATCTAACAATTAATCTTAATGGTTGTACAGTCGTCTCAAATAAAACTGTGAAGGACCTCGGCGTTACTCTGGACCCTGATCTCTCTTTTGAAGAACATATCAAGACCATTTCAAGGACAGCTTTTTTCCATCTACCTAACATTGCAAAAATCAGAAACTTTCTGTCCAAAAATGATGCAGAAAAATTAATCCATGCTTTTGTCACTTCTAGGTTAGACTACTGCAATGCTCTACTTTCCGGCTACCCGGATAAAGCACTAAATAAACTTCAGTTAGTGCTAAATACGGCTGCTAGAATCTTGACTAGAACCCCAAAATGTGATCATATTACTCCAGTGCTAGCCTCCCTACACTGGCTTCCTGTCAAAGCAAGGGCTGATTTCAAGGTTTTACTGCTAACCTACAAAGCATTACATGGGCTTGCTCCTACCTATCTCTCTGATTTGGTCTGACCGTACATACCTACACGTACGCTACGATCACAAGACGCAGGCCTCCTAATTGTCCCTAGAATTTCTAAGCAAACAGCTGGAGGCAGGGCTTTCTCCTATAGAGCTCCATTTTTATGGAACGGTCTGCCTACCCATGTCAGAGACGCAAACTCGGTCTCAACCTTTAAGTCTTTACTGAAGACTCATCTCTTCAGTGGGTCATATGATTGAGTGTAGTCTGGCCCAGGAGTGGGAAGGTGAACGGAAAGGCTCTGGAGCAACGAATCGCCCTTGCTGTCTCTTCCTGGCCGGTTCCCATCTTTCCACTGGGATTCTCTGCCTCTAACACTATTACAGGGGCTGAGTCACTGGCTTACTGGGGCTCTCTCATGCCGTCCCTTGAGGGGGTGCGTCACCTGAGTGGGTTGATTCACTGATGTGGTCATCCTGTCTGGGTTGGCGCCCCCCCCCCCCCCCTTGGGTTGTGCCGTGGCGGAGGTCTTTGTGGGCTATACTCAGCCTTGTCTCAGGATGGTAAGTTGGTGGTTGAAGATATCCCTCTACTGTTGTGTGGGCTGTGCTTTGGCAAAGTGGGTGGGGTTATATCCTTCCTGTTTGGCCCTGTCCGGGGGTGTCCTCGGATGGGGCCACAGTGTCTCCTGACCCCTCCTGTCTCAGCCTCCAGTATTTATGCTGCAGTAGTTCATGTGTCGGGGGGCTAGGGTCAGTTTGTAATATCTGGAGTACTTCTCCTGTCCTATTCGGTGTCCTGTGTGAATTTAAGTGTGCTCTCTCTAATTCTCTCTTTCTCTCTTTCTTTCTCTCTCTCGGAGGACCTGAGCCCTAGGACCATGCCCCAGGACTAACTGACATGATGACTCCTTGCTGTCCCCAGTCCACCTGGCCGTGCTGCTGCTCCAGTTTCAACTGACCTGAGCCCTAGGATCATGCCCCAGGACTACCTGACATGATGACTCCTTGCTGTCCCCAGTCCACCTGACTGTGCTGCTGCTCCAGTTTCAACTGTTCTGCCTTATTATTATTCGACCATGCTGGTCATTTATGAACATTTGAACATCTTGGCCATGTTCTGTTATAATCTCCACCCGGCACAGCCAGAAGAGGACTGGCAACCCCACATAGCCTGGTTCCTCTCTAGGTTTCTTCCTAGGTTTTGGCCTTTCTAGGGAGTTTTTCCTAGCCACCGTGCTTCTACACCTGCATTGCTTGCTGTTTGGGGTTTTAGGCTGGGTTTCTGTACAGCACTTTGAGATATCAGCTGATGTACGAAGGGCTATATAATACATTTGATTTGATTTGATTTGTCGTAGATGGACGTGATAGAACAGGCAGAAATACATCCGGTATGAAGGGTTTTGCTTCATACCGGCTGTATTTTTGCCTGCTTGAACGGCAATAGCTCAGATACACATGGAATTACCCCGGGAATAGATAGAACATCAGTCAGAGATGCACAAAAACGATATAACATTCTGAATTGATGAATCTCTCCTTTAACAGAAGTCATACTGCAACATCCGCTAATCAAAGTCACTAAAATACATGCACAATTACAACTGGACCAATATTCAGTAATAGTAATTTACTACCTTTGCGGAAAGTTCGAAACCCAGGTGAGATACGTTTGTTCCTCTGAAATGTAGAATTATATTTATTGTAGTGTTGCAAAGGGAAGTGCAGCCAAAACCTTGTAAATTAAGATTGCATATATTTAATTAGGAGCTTCTTTCAGTCCCTCTAGCAGACCTAGTGGGGTCCCCACTTCTCAGAATGGTGCTCATTTAATAAAGTTTATATCAAAGCTGAATCAATGTCTTACAAGATCACTTAATGATTCATTAGTATTCTACATAGGCCTAACATAGCGAATATGATAGCATAGTATAACATTACTGCTAGACCAAAAACACCACGTAATTTCTTATGTAGCCTACACTTACATGTACAACGTTTTATAGGAATTATTATAATCATCCACTCCGTCACATATACGTTTTTTGAATAGAGCATCGAGGACCAGCAGTGAACAGTTTTATCCTTAACAAAAAAGCTTGAAGGGGCCTCAAACCCACAGTTGCAGTACCCAGAAGATCCAGTCAACTACCTAGCAGCGATGGTACTAGATGTACATGACAGCTGTTTGACAAAATCATAAGGCTCTTCGACTTTTTGTTTTCACAATGTATGATCAAATTAAAATGTTGTATATACCTATCTTTTTCCGTGAACGTACGTGGATGTGTGTGAAACTGATAAGCAAAAACGTGTGATTTTGTCATATGCGAAAACATGCCTTATGAATTTTGTCTTAAAATCTTTGATAGGCTGATGTGGGATTTTTTACAGGAAATCATCACTGCCACCTTGTCAGGTTAGCATAGGGCTAAATGGGCTAGATTATGTGATGTGAACAGCTAACATGTAGCGTTGTATCACGTGCAACTAGAGTTGACAATTTTAATTGGCTAAGGCGCATTTTAAGATGCAGAAAAACTTGTTCGCAAGGATGGACCCGATGTGTTTAGGGGGTCTGGGACACAGACCGGCCTGATCAATAGACACACAGTATAAGACCTCTATTGGGAGGGGATGGGTAGGTGCACTGAGGAGAGGAAGGTGCAAAACAGTTTGTGTAGCTCTTATGGACAGATGATCAACAATTCAGCAACATCACTTACATAATCATTGCAATAGTTTAAATCAATGTTTATTCATTTAAAAAAAACAACAGAACATGACATTTAGTTGTAGTGCGACTAAAGAAACTAAACTAATGGAATCCTCCTGACCATACCCCAACTTAAGTACTAAATCAATTCACAAATCTAATATAACAAATTCTCAATGAGGTCAAGAAGATATCAAATACATAGTAGGGAACATCACATTCACAGACAGGATGTTGCTGTAAACTGAAGAGTTGTTGATCCCATTACAGTGTTTTCATTGCAGAGGTCATCATGTTGTTGTTGGCCCACCCATCACCACCATCAGGCCTGTTCAACGAGGACAACTGCTGTTGCCATGACAATTTGTTGCGTCAAGGATTGGGTGAGTGGGGTTGAAAATATTCATACAGGGCAACAGAGAGTCGTTTCAGGGCTATAGAGTCATACTAGTACCCGTTGTCAGTAAAGACATTCAGTGCTGCTGCAACTTGACTAGACAAACATTATTCCCCCCAAGCTTGATATAAAAAAGACATGACTAAAACAGGACATGCTCATTGGATTAGTTTGCACAATGAGTGTTACAGACAGTGTCTTTGTAGACCTTAGAGATAGTCATAACTAGGATATTCTTGACAAGAGTAACTTATGACAACAGCAGAACAGATGTTTTTCTTCTTCTCTGGAGTAAGGTAAATCCAGCACATTCTGCGACTGATGACCTTGTACAATACAATGGGTTGGTGCTTATTCACAGTAGACTACAGGTCTTAAGATGATTGACAGACTTCCTCTCCACCGTCTGGTGTTCTGAGCCTGTATTAAGAGTCAGAGTAGCAGTACTGATGTAGGATCAGTTTAGCCTTTTAAATCATAAGGAATAAAAAGAGGGACCTAGATCAGCACTTCTCTCCTGAGATGCTTCATGAATCAGGCCCTGGTATTCTGTTCCTGTGTGTCCCCTCTTCTCTGATTGGCTCAGGCCTGCAGTAGTTTCCTGAGGTCCTCGTCCATGCCCCGCCCACTGAGCTGCTCCAGGCTGTGGTAGCGATGGATGACCTGGTCGGCGGTCACTACCACCACCCTGACCCCGTGGGTGTCCTCTCCCAGCTGGCAGCCTATAGCGGAGCTCACCACCATGTCCAGGCCATTGTGGAACCCCCCCGCATTACGGTGGTAGTGGCCGGAGAACACCGCCTTCACTCCTACACAACACACAGCAAGAGAGAGAGTGTGAGGAGGAGGCTTACAACAACACAATACGAGAGAGAAGGAGTAAGAGGAGGAGTAAGAGGAGGAGTAAGAAGAGGAGTAAGAGGAGGAGAAAGAGGAGGAGTAAGAGGAGGAGTAAGAAGAGGAGTAAGAGGAGTAAGAGGAGGAGTAAGAGGAGGAGTAAGAAGAGGAGTAAGAGGAGGAGAAAGAGGAGGAGTAAGAGGAGGAGTAAGAAGAGGAGTAAGAGGAGTAAGAGGAGGAGTAAGAGGAGGAGTAAGAAGAGGAGTAAGAGGAGGAGTAAGAGGAGGAGTAAGAGGAGGAGTAAGAAGAGGGTTATCAAAGCTTTTTGACTCACCAGACCCATTACAGTGCCTTGCGAAAGTATTCGGCCCCCTTGAACTTTGCGACCTTTTGCCACATTTCAGGCTTCAAACATAAAGATATAAAACTGTATTTTTTTGTGAA
Source organism: Oncorhynchus mykiss (assembly GCF_013265735.2). Classification (NCBI taxonomy): domain Eukaryota; kingdom Metazoa; phylum Chordata; class Actinopteri; order Salmoniformes; family Salmonidae; genus Oncorhynchus; species Oncorhynchus mykiss. Next base: position 47,931,358 of record NC_048587.1, on the reverse strand, counting down.
GAATAAACAACAAGTGGGACACAATCATGAAATGGAACGACATTTATTGGATATTTCAAACTTTTTTAACAAATCAAAAACTGAAAAATTGGGCGTGCAAAATTATTCAGCCCCTTTACTTTCAGTGCAGCAAACTCTCTCCAGAAGTTCAGTGAGGATCTCTGAATGATCCAATGTTGACCTAAATGACTAATGATGATAAATACAATCCACCTGTGTGTAATCAAGTCTCCGTATAAATGCACCTGCACTGTGATAGTCTCAGAGGTCCGTCAAAAGCGCAGAGAGTATCATGAAGAACAAGGAACACACCAGGCAGGTCCGAGATACTGTTGTGAAGAAGTTTAAAGCCGGATTTGGATACAAAAAGATTTCCCAAGCTTTAAACATCCCAAGGAGCACTGTGCAAGCGATAATATTGAAATGGAAGGAGTATCAGACCACTGCAAATCTACCAAGACCTGGCCGTCCCTCTAAACTTTCAGCTCATACAAGGAGAAGACTGATCAGAGATGCAGCCAAGAGGCCCATGATCACTCTGGATGAACTGCAGAGATCTACAGCTGAGGTGGGAGACTCTGTCCATAGGACAACAATCAGTCGTATATTGCACAAATCTGGCCTTTATGGAAGAGTGGCAAGAAGAAAGCCATTTCTTAAAGATATCCATAAAAAGTGTTGTTTAAAGTTTGCCACAAGCCACCTGGGAGACACACCAAACATGTGGAAGAAGGTGCTCTGGTCAGATGAAACCAAAATTGAACTTTTTGGCAACAATGCAAACCGTTATGTTTGGCGTAAAAGCAACACAGCTGAACACACCATCCCCACTGTCAAACATGGTGGTGGCAGCATCATGGTTTGGGCCTGCTTTTCTTCAGCAGGGACAGGGAAGATGGTTAAAATTGATGGGAAGATGGATGGAGCCAAATACAGGACCATTCTGGAAGAAAACCTGATGGGGTCTGAAAAAGACTGAGATTGGGACGGAGATTTGTCTTCCAACAAGACAATGATCCAAAACATAAAGCAAAATCTACAATGGAATGGTTCAAAAATAAACATATCCAGGTGTTAGAATGGCCAAGTCAAAGTCCAGACCTGAATCCAATCGAGAATCTGTGGAAAGAACTGAAAACTGCTGTTCACAAATGCTCTCCATCCAACCTCACTGAGCTCGAGCTGTTTTGCAAGGAGGAATGGGAAAAAATGTCAGTCTCTCGATGTGCAAAACTGATAGAGACATACCCCAAGCGACTTACAGCTGTAATCGCAGCAAAAGGTGGCGCTACAAAGTATTAACTTACGGGGGCTGAATAATTTTGCACGCCCAATTTTTCAGTTTTTGATTTGTTAAAAAAGTTTGAAATATCCAATAAATGTCGTTCCACTTCATGATTGTGTCCCACTTGTTGTTGATTCTTCACAAGAAAATACAGTTTTATATCTTTATTTTTGAAGCCTGAAATGTGGCAAAAGGTCGCAAAGTTCAAGGGGGCCGAATACTTTCGCAAGGCACTGTATGTCCAGCCACAATATTGGGGTTTCGTCCCAAAAAACAGCAACCCCAGAAAGTGACGGTATTGTAATAATCAATTTGTATTGATTAACCTTAAGTGACATGTGACCATATGGTGTCGGTGTCTGTTGGGTTTGTTGGAGAAAGACGGTTCTGTTTTCTACACAGCTCCAGTCTGCATATACAGAGCTAAATGTAACATAGGCAAACTGTCCCTGATCTGCATACAACAGCAATATATTCATATTAGCTCAATATAATTGCATAATGAGATCATTGCCATATCTGTCAGATAGACTGAAAACAAAAGCCTGAGGGAGGGGGGAGGAGAGAAAAATGAGAGGGAGATAGATGGGAATGAGAGAAACTGAACTCATTTTTTGAATAGTTTGTAAAAATGTAGAAACTTTTCAGGGGCTTTTTACTTTTCAATTTCTTTTCCATCACAATCGTTGTGTAATAACATATTAACACATGTAATAACGCATTCACTGACTGTTGTCTGCCTGTGGCCTAACCATGCAATTTTTGCTTGAAATCTGTGTCCTAACCTCCCCCTCTCCCTGTTTCTTGTATATACTAACTGCACTGGAAACCGCCCCGCACAGGTGGCTGACTAAGATAACATACACACTGAAACTCATAAACAGACACACACTCAAACCATCTTTGGGATGGGCTCCAAAGACAAAGAACTCTGTCGAGAACCAATGGGATACTGACACCAGGCTGGAGGGGACTGTCTATCACCTACAAGCAACCTACCAGAAGCCAGGACTACCAGAATCTACCTACGTCATTTCAATGTATAAAATGAACTGCACATCATGTGTCAGGTCTCTTCTTCCGATAGTTCCCTAAGAGCTAGAGGAACGGGGCCGTGCAGCACGCTTTGCCAGATATCATTACTCTTGAATAAACGGCCTTTACTATACCTTATCCGCCTTGTCCAGAGTCTCAACTTGGTCACGTTTCTCATGTATCTATTCATCAACAATTGATTTCTATCGGTGTTTCTGCAGGGCTCGGTTTCTCCTGAGAAATAGAAGGCACTGAACTGATTTCACACTCACACTGGTTGGCCAAGCAAGCCCCTGAATGAGAAGTGCAAATTAGTAATTATCCTTTTGCGGATGTGTGTGCGTGTTCCACTGTGAGTTCACTCTAGGTTTTGGCAGACAGAGGAAGTAAGATGTTTCGTTTCTAACAGTAGCGGGGTAGTTAGACTTCTACCCGCTTGCTGCCATTCCTCAATACACAACACATGCCAAGGGTATAATTAAAACGGGCAAAAGCTGGCAACGAAGAAACTAAATTCCTGTCCACAGTACACATGAACACGACTCATGTCCTGGAAATCCATCCAATCCTCAACACTAAAATAACATCAAGAAACCCCTGGAGTTGCTTTTCAAGAAAACCCTTTTTCGCCCCCTGATCAGCAACATTCAGATTCTACACATAATGGGTGCACCATTGAATAATTAATCTAATATAGATGGAAGTTGATAAACATTTTTTTGCAGGCTAAATTAATTTGCTATCAAAACCCAGAGGCTATTCTACTAGCGTTACATAGTTATGCCAATGCACTCATCAACATATCAACCAGCAAACTCATTTTCACGTGGATACATTTTACACTTCATACTAACTATGTTATTTATTTAAAAGTTTAAATTCGTTAGTCCGTCGAGCCCTCTCCCGCTAGAATAAACGACATGCATCTTCTAGCGATCTATTGATCACAAAGTGAGCGATGACAGGGCAACGCAGCAAAGAGGAAGAGGCGAAGTGAGAAGTTTCACTCTCGCCAAAATCTGTCCAAAAACGCTCTATTAGTTTCTATTACGTATTTTAGACCTAAGCTTGTCGCCTGCCTTCCCGCCTTTGGGACGACTCCCATTGTAAGGGCGGATACATGAGTATCTTCTAATTATATACAGATCTCGGATTGCAGTGGAATTTCTTTTCGGAGGGAAAGAACATAATGCTCGTAAATTTGCACGTCCATGTAATGTAAAGAAAAACACAATTCCTAGGTTTCCTGTCGGGGCCAGGCAGTGATGCCAAAGTGAGTGACTCGTCTCATCAGTTAATAGGCAGGTTTCCATTGACTCAGGTTTTTTCAACATTTTTTGCAAACATTTTTTTTATTGCGACCGATGTAATGGAAACGACAGACATATGAGACATTTTCTAAAGATCCACAACATTTTTATCCATTGATTTGTCTTTTGTCAAATAATTGATTGTGATAAATGAAGATTGCTGAATAATTTTGAAAGTACGCAGCCAGGCACGTGATGTAATCACGTTCCAAATGTAATTACATTTTTTCCAACTATAATCATTGTTTCTTTGCAGGACAAGGACTTTCAAAAATTCCTGAATTGCTTCGCTGGTTGGCTGGTAAGTTTCATCATCCAAGTGGCGCAGCGGCCTAAAACACTGTATCTCGGTGCTTGAAGCGCCATTACAGACACCCTAGTTCGAATCCAGGCTGTATCACAACCGGCCATAATGGGAGTCCCATAGGGTGGTGCACAATTTGCCCTGCGTCGTCTGGGGTTGGCCGGTGTAGGCCGTCATTGTAAATAAGAATTTGTTCTTAACTGACTTGCCTAGTTAAATAAAAAAAACATCCGATCTACATGAGTGCAAATGTATGTAAATACAGTGCATTCAAAAAGTATTCAGACTTCTTCCACATTGTTACTTTACAGCCTTATTATAAAATTGATTAAATGACCCCCCCCCCCCCCCCCCCCCCCTCAATCTACACATAATGACAAAACAAAAACTGGTTTTTAGAAATGTTTGCAAATGTATAAAAAATATATATATAAAACTGAAATATTATATTTACATAGGTATTCAGACCCTTTACTCAGTACTTTGTTTAAGCACCTTCTTCAGGATGTCTTCTTCAGGATGACACTGCAAGCTTGGCACACCTGTATTTGGGGAGTTTCTCCCATTCTTCTCTGCGGATCCTCTCAAGCTCTGTCAGGTTGGATGGGGAGCGTCTCTGCACAACTATTTTCAGGTCTCTCCAGAGATGTTCAATCGGGTTCAAGTCTGGGCTCTGGCTGGGCCACTCAAGTACATGCACTTTCCCAGAAGTCACTCCTGCGTTGTCTTGGCTGTGTGCTTAGGCTCGTTGTCCTGTTGGAAGGTGAACTTTGCTCAGGAGCAGGTTTTCATCAAGGATCTCTCTGTACTTTGCTCCGTTCATCATTCCCTCAATCCAGACTAGTCTCACAGTCCCTACCGCTGAAAAACATCCCCACAGCATGATGCTGCCACCACCATGCTTCTCCGTAGGGATGGTGCCAGGTTTCCTCCAGACGTAACGCTTGGCATTCAGGCCAAAGAGTTCAATCTTGGTTTCTACAGACCAGAGAATCTGCCTTTCATGTGCCTTTTACTGAGGTGTGGCTTCCTTCTGGTCACTCTACTATAAAGGCCTGATTGGTGGAGTGCTGGAGAGATGGTTGTCCTTCTGGAAGGTTTTCCCATCTCCAGGGAGGAACTCTGGAGCTCTGTCAGAGTGACCATTGGGTTCTTGATCACCTCCCTGACCAAGGCTCTTCGCCACTGGTTGCTCAGTTTGGCCGGGCAGCCAGCTCTAGGAAGGGTCTTGGTGGTTCCATATTTCTTCCATTTAATAATGATGGAGGCCACCTTGTTCTTGGGGACCTTCAATGCTGAAGAAATGTTTTGGTACCTTCCCCAGATCTGTGCCGTGACATAATCCTGTCTCGGAGCTCGGCGGACAATTCCTTCGACCTCATGGATTGATTGTTGCTCTGACATGCACTGTCAACTGTGGTACCTTACATAGACAGGTGTGTGCCTTTCCAAATCATGTTTGATGTCATTATGGGGTAATGTGTGTAGATTGATGAGAGCAGGAAAAACAATTTAATCAATTTTAGAATAAGGCTAACATAACACAATGTGGAAAAAGTCAAGGAGTCGGAATACTTTCCGGTGTGTGTGTGTGTGTGTGTGTGTGTGTGTGTGTGTGTGTGTGTGTGTGAGAGAGCAAATGATGGAGTGAGTGTGTGTAGGACCCTGTGAGTGCATAGAGACAGTGCAAAAATAAGAATAAAATACAAGGGTCAACTTAGTCCGTGTAGCCATTTAGTTAGCTATTTAACAGTCTTATGGCATGGGGAAATGAAGCTGTTCAGGAGCCTGTTGGTGTCAGACTTGATGAACCGCTTGCCGTGCGGAAGCAGAGAGAACAGCTTGGGTGGGATTGTAGTCTAATGATTTTCTGGGCCTTCCTTTCACACCGATTGACCCCATTCTGAGGTCCTGGATGGCAGGGAGCTCGGTCCCAGTCATTCGAGGAAGATGGTGAATCATCACTGCAGGAACAGTAGGTAGTAGAGAGCCTCATTCTGTCTCAAATATGATAATTAGGGCCCTCACGGAATCCAGGCATTAAAACATAATTCAACAATATAAAAAACATTTGACTTTAGCAGGGAATCAACTAAATGATTTAATGAATTCAATTTGCAGAAGTTTATCATAAGACATGAACAGAATGCATCAGTGATTCGTATTTGCTGTGTGTGTGTGCAGTGTGGGAGTCTACCACTTTGTGTAGCCATTAGCGATGATGCTAATGAAAAGTCTTGTGGTAGATGGAAAGCTTTCCCAAAAACCTTCTCAATTAAATGTTAACTACGAAGTAGCCTATACTTATCTGGCAGAATAATATCATGATTATTTTAATCAATCAAGATGGTAGAGTTTGCAAAACAAATACCCTACAAATGTGGAGAAAAAAAAACACTTGCTAGATGCACACTAGAATTGAAGGGTAACTACTAACCTTTCTGCAAACCCTTAAAAGATTAAGAAAATACAAACCACAGCAACAATGACGTAAGCATCAGAGGGAAAAAACAGAATTATCAGGAGGAAAAATAAGAGGAAGTAAACCAACAAGACGAAAGAAAAGTTACTTTTTTAAACGAGTAGGTTTCCTCTGAGGACCATCACAGTAGAGAGAGAGAGAGAGAGAGAGAGAGAGAGAGAGAGAGAGAGAGAGAGAGAGAGAGAGAGAGAGAGAGAGAGAGAGAGAGAGAGAGAGAGAGAGAGAGAGAGAGAGAGAGAGAGAGAGAGAGAGAGAGAGAGAGAGAGAGAGAGAGAGAGAGAGAGAGAGAGAGAGAGAGAGAGAGCAGTAAGCTACTAATTACAGCTGGCAACCAGCCAGCCCAGTCTAAATCAGCCCTACATCTTTCTTTCTCCCGCTCCCATTTTGATGTCCTACCTCGGGGTTTATTCAGGAGAGTGAGACAGAGCAGTTCAGAATGTTCTGATTTAAATACATGTATTGTTTGACTCTTTGTTGTTAGGGAACCGAAGGACCTCTATCCAGTGCATGTCTATCTGCAGGGGGCACAGCAGGACAGGAACTGTGCCTAACCTGCCTAATGCTTGAAGGGTGAGGAGGGTGTCACAATCTGTGGGTTCTGCTATCAAACCGTACACAATCATCCTATCATTTCTGATAACACGAGTTGAGATCTCTACGTACCCCAGAATGAAAAGTAAAAGCTATTAATGTTATGATGAAATCATCCTAAATTCATTTGAATACATCAGTGTTACAGTCATGAAAAAAGCTCATGAAACCAAATGAGAATGATTTATCAAACAAACACAAATAACATAAAACAAGCCATGTCACTTAGCACTTTTGTTCTTCACCAATTGAGCTAAAACCATTTGTCAATGTTGAGGAGTAGTCAGCCTATTCTGCTCCTCTTGATAGCGTGGTGAAGCTTCAGGATTAATCGGTAGTGATCACTTAACAGCCAGTGTTACTGGCTCATTCATATCTCCAGCTAGAGTCAGGCCTGCTGGGAGTCCAAATGGAAAAATGAGATGAGAAACATCTACACACTCTGTCTGCACTCACAAGTGGTATCAGTCACTAGCTCTAATGTCCTAATGTAGTCTGTTTCCCTCAGAAGTTCTACCTGACCACACCATTAAAAGGATTGGATAAATAAGTGATCCAACCTGTTCAGTACTGCTCCAGAGCACTCAGGACCTCAGAATGGGGTGAAGGTTCTCTCTCTAGACTCTCCCTTAGCCTCCCACTCTCACTCCCAACAGAGCTGTCATTGACACATCTGTAAGACTGCGGTGTGCGTGTGAATGTGTGTGCATTTATACCCTTTGTGTGTGTGGTAGAGGCGGGTGTCAGAGTATTGGACTAGAAATAATTCATCATGAAAGCGTGTCTAGTTGTAGATAATTAGCATGACCGAGGGAAATAGAAAATTTAAGTAGCTAGCATGTGGATTTTCATCTATGGCCTGTGCCTGAAAGATCCATCACTCTCATCATATCTCTCTTATTGCGTCCCAACTGGCACCATAATCCCTATATAGAGCACTGCCTTGTACCATTTCATGATGAAATGTATTTCTATATATAGGGAATAGGGTGCCATTTGGAACGTGGCCTCTATCTCAGGATCCCGTTCCAATGTCCTCACCCTACACATACTACTACTGTGTTGTGTGTTACTGTGGTGTGGGGGTAGATCAGAGGTGCACAGCTTCAGTCCCGCTGTTTTCTGGTCTTTTATCCCGAGACTGATTCCTAGATGATTTCTGATTTCTACTCTTTAAATCGCTTGTTCTGTTATGTCTTAATTTCTTGCCCTTTTTAAAAATGGTGTGTTATTGTGTTGCTAGGTATTGCTGCACTGTTGGAGCTGGAAACACAAGCCTTTCGCTGCACCTGCAATTACATCTGCAAAACTGTGTATGCAAAAAATAAACTTTGATTTGACATCAGTAACATCCACGAAATGCTGGTGAAAAAGATTTCCACCTGCCTGGGAGACCAGATATGTACGTTCTCCACTCTCAGTAACATCAATAGAGCGCCAGAGAGAAATTAAAAACCAGTTAATATATCTGAAGGGGCAATATATCAATCATGAATACTAAATCATCAGACATGAATGGAAAAACACATGATTCATCTTGGTCGTAGTAGTATTCACATTGTCAATTCACATGCTTGACAATACAAAAGAAACATGGATACAACTAAAAGCTTACATCATATTATACACAGTTAAAGGGATACTGCGAGCAACGCTACCATACCTGTAGACTTCGTCATTGCGCTAAGGCTAATTAGCATTGGCTTGTGAAACTACCCCTAACTTCCTACACACTGCACGCAGAGACATAACAATGGTATCCATGAGTTCCTCGGACTCTGTGGAAGTAGAAGGGGCTACATGCCAGAATCTGGCATTATCCCTTTAAGTGTCCCCATTCTGAGAGCAGGAGGAACAACAATGCTCATGCATCTATAAATGCCCTTTCAATAGAAATTACTTCAGAGTCCGAAACAATACTGTAGAGACAACCTTCATCTTCACCGGTCCGTAAACACACAGAAACCTCCTTCACCTAAATTAAACAGTGAGGGTATATGGGCGTGCAACAAGTTACACATACAGATTGCAAAATAGTTGGGAAGAGATTTTTGATGTTCCGATTCCATGGTACAGGGTGTATGAGTTGATATATAAAACACAAGATTCAAGACTTTGTGCTTTTCAGCTAAAATTATTATACAGAATTCTTGCCACCAACAAAATGTTGAATATTCGGGGCATACAATCATCGAAGCTCTGTAGATTTTGTTGTGAGAATACAGAATCAATAGACCATTTATTTTGGTATTGCCCTCAGGTAGCCTGTTTCTGGTCTCAGGTTCAGGAATGGCTGAAAAGGCATAGCATTGATCTAAAATTGACCCTAGTATTAGTACTGTTAGGAGATCTCAAGAGACCTGGTCAGTCAATTACTAATACACTAATACTCTTAGTAAAATAATTTATATTCCACTCGCAATCTGTGGATCCTATTCGATTAGATTGATTGAAAATGTACGTTAAACATTACAGCATAGTTGAAAGATATGTGTTGCGTAGAAACCCGAAGTGGATGGCCAGCAGAGATAGATGGGATGGGCTGAGGGAAGCTGGGGGTTGGGATGTGGAATTGGAGAAAAGTGGGAGTGGAGTTGCTGTGCGGGAGATTGACCAACATTCTAAGATTTAAAAATGTTTTTTAAAGTCAAAATAAAACATAATAAAAAGTATGTTTGAATGACACTAAGTGGCAGTGTTTTTACAACTAATGCTGGTTTGCCTGAGGCTGATGCCGTGCAGGTCTTTGTACACATGCATATACATACACACTCATTCAAATAAACACATACAAGAACACACACATACATGTAATAGTGCCAGACATGCACACAAACATATACAGTTGGCATCGCTGCTATGATTTTAGTTGTCCGTGATGTCCTTTGTTTTAAATTATTGTTGTTTGCTGCTTTCTTGTCTTTTCCTTTTTTATCTTCAGTTCATTCTCTTGCTTGTTGGTGCATTGGGGGGTTCTTGGGGGTGGGGAATGGAATTGTATTTTCTAAAATGTTCTTCTTGAGGGGGGGGGACTGTTGGAGGGGTCTCGAATGGTTGAGGGATAGCTATTGGGGAACTGTGGGAGGGGGGGGGGGGGACTTGGAGGGTTCGGATTCACGTTTTTTTTGGCCTGGTGGGAGATCTGTCAACGTGCCCTTGAGCAGGGCTTGACCCTGGATGCTTCGGTGTGTCGCTCTGAATGGGAGTCTGTTGGATGAATGGTATGGTGTAGTTGTTGAGCGGCTTCACTGCAAGTATATTTTATCACCAACCGCCATCTCTGTTCCCAAGGCTTTACACCTCCTCACTCCTCTCAGGCTTAAAACAAGGGGGTTAAAGTCTTATCTCCTAATCAAATCCCTGGGGATAATAAAAGAGCTCTGCACACCTGGATTGTACAATATTTGCAATCTAAAATTCTTCAACAAACAACTTGACACAGAGCTTGATCATAGCTAGACAGTCATTTTTAAGCTAAGTAAAAACTGTAACTAGGCCACTCAGGAACATTCAATGTCTTCTTGATAAGCAACTCCGGTGTAGATTTGACCTTGTTTTAGGTTATTGTCCTACCTAAAGGTGAATTTGTCCCCCAGTGTCTTTTGGAGAGCAGACTGAACCAGGTTTTTCTCTAGGATTTTGCCTGTGCTTAGCTCCATTTAGTTTCTTTTGTATCTTGAAAAACTCCCGAGGCCATTCCGATGACAACCATACACATAACATGATGCAGCCGCCACTATGCTTGAAAATATGTAGAGTGGTACTCAGTAATGTGTTGTATTGGATTTGTCCCAAACATTACACTTTGTATTAGTTGGCTAATTGCTTTGCCACATTTTTCACAGTATTACTTTAGTGCCTTGTTTCAAACATGACGCATGTTTTGGAATATATGTATTCTGTAAAGGCTTCCTTTTCACTCAGTCAATTAGGTTAGTATTGTCGAGTAACTACAATGTTGATCCATCCTCTGTTTTCTCATATCACTGCTTGACTGAGGCACCTTACAGATAATTGTATGTGTGGGGTACAGAGATGAGGTATTGTGGCAGCCCAGGGGAGTCAGAGGTGAAACTCACAAAATAAGACAGCCGGAGACCATTTTGCGGCACTCAAACAAAAGTTGATCTTTAATAAAAGGTTTGGAGGCACGGGGAGAAATACAACTGAAAGGCCTCTCAGGTAGTGGGTGGGTCACTGTGTGGCAGCTTCTCAGACCGCCTGTGTTAATGAACAAGAGAGAGCAATGAGTCCGGGGCATGCTGCCCGGGAATGGGTCCTCTTCTCCAGTTCTTCTGAGGTCTAGGCATACCCACTTCCTGTCTGCCGACGCACCCGAGTGACTGCACCTCTACTTATACCCATTTGGAGTAACGAGGGACAGGTGGGACCATTTCCAGGTGCCAATTGGTTGCATCACCTGGACTGGGTAGTATTGGTGTCAAATCACCAGCCCCAGTTGGTGCCTATAAAGCTGTCCATGGTGCTGACTCACCTTGGAAACTATATAGCCCTTTGGAGCTGACAGAAGTCCTGCTCCTGGCTTTGTAGCTCCCTGCTGGCCCCCGGGTTGCCACAAAAATCATGTTAAACACTATTATTGCACACAGAGTGAGTCCATGCAACATCTTATTTGACTTGCTAAGCACATTTTTTCTCCTGAACTTATTTAGGCTTGCTATAACAAAGGGGTTGAATACTTAACTCTAGACATTTCAGCTTTTCATTTTTAATTAATTTGTAAAAAAACAACAACAATTACACTGACATTATGGAGCATTTTGTGTAGACCAGTCACAAAAAAAAATCTAAATTTAATACATTTTAAATTCAGACTAACGCAACATGTGGAACAAGTCAAGGGGTGTGAATATTTTCTAAAAGGCACTCTATTTTGAAATGTGTTTCGGTCGGTTGAGATATTTTTTACCAGATGTCAGCATCATGCCCTGCAGTGAAAAACACTTCATATACACATCGCCAGTTTTCCAATAAACAGGAACAAAGTGTCTCTAAAACGCAATATTTATTTTGGAGTCTTGGTACCAAAATACGCTGCAGCCAGTCTGCCTACTGCTGTATGATGCAAATAGAACAAAACAAGTAAAACACTAAACAATAGCTGAGAGACCGTAACCAGTATCTGACCCTGGTGATTAGGAATGATAGAAATAGCAGCACTTCTCCTGCTAACAGAGAGAGAGAGGATGCTGATCATAGCTTGCCGGACAAACCAGATTCAGAATAGATGAGCTCCCTCTGCAGAAAATATGTACAGTAGACAATATGGCAGCCTACTACATTACAGTAGACAATATGGTAGCCTTGTAAATTACAGTAGAGTGGACAATATGGCAGCCTTGTACATTACAGTAGACAATATGGTAGCCTTGTAAATTACAGTAGAGTGGACAATATGGCAGCCTTGTACATTACAGTAGACAATATGGTAGCCTTGTAAATTACAGTAGAGTGGACAATATGGTAGTCTCGTACATTGCAGTAATGTGACCAATATGGTAGCCTTGTGCATTACAGTAGAGTAGACAATTGTAGCCTCGTACATTACAGTAGACTGTGGTAGCCTCGTACACAGTAGAGTAGATAATATAGTAGCCTCGTATACAGTAGAGTAGGCGATATAGTAGCCTCATACATTACCATAGACTATAGTAGGCTCGTATATTACAGTAAAGTAGACAAAATGGTAGCCTTGTACATTACAGTAGACTAGGGTAGCCTCGTATATTACAGTAGTGTAGACAATATAGTAGCCTCGTACATTACAGTAAACAACATGGTAACCATGTACATTACAGCGGAGTAGACAATATGGTAACCATGTATATTACATTAAACGAAATGGTAACCTCGTACATTACAGTAGACAATGTGTTTTCGCTTTGTCATTATGGGGTATTGTGTGTAGATTGAGGATTTTTTTATTTATTTGATGAATTTTAGAATAAGGCTGTAACGTAACAAAATGTGGAGAAGTCAAGGGGTCTGAATACTTGCCAAATGCACTGTATATTACAGTAAACAATGGTAGCCTAGGACATTACAGTAGAGTAGACAAAATGGTAGCCTTGTATATTACAGTAGACAAATCAAATCAAATGTTTATTTGTCACATAGACATGGTTAGCAGATGTTAATGCGAGTGTAGCGAAATGCTTGTGCTTCTAGTTCCGACCATGCAGTAATATATAACAAGTAATCTAACCTAACATTTCACAACAACTACCTTATACACACACAAGTGTAAAGGAATGAAAAATAATATGTACGTAAAAATATATGAATGAGCGATGGCCGAACGCCATAGGCAAGATGCAGTAGATGGTGTGGAGTACAGTATATACACATATGAGATGAGAAATGTAGGGTGTGTAAACAATGTTGAGGATCAGCGGGGTGGAGATGTTACCTACCCTCACCACCTGGGGGGCGGACCCGTCAGGAAGTCCAGAACCCAGTTGCACAGGGCGTGGTCGAGACCCAGGGTCTCAAGCTTAATGACGAGTTTGGAGGGTACTATGGTGTTAAATGCTGAGCTGTAGTCAATGAACAGCATTCTTACATAGGTATTCCTCTTGTCCAGATGGGTTAGGGCAGTGCGCAGTGTGATTGCGTCGTCTGTGGATCTATTGGGGCGGAAAGCAAATTGGAGTGGGTCTAGGGTGTCAGGTAGGGTGGAGGTGATATGGTCCTTGACTAGCCTCTCAAAGCACTTCATGATGACGGAAGTGAGTGCTACAGGGCGATAGTCATTTAGCTCAGTTACCTTCGCTTTCTTGGGAACAGGAACAATGGTGGCCCTCTTGAAGCATGTGGGAACAGCAGACTGGGATAAGGATTGATTGAATATGTCCGTAAACACACCAGCCAGCTGGTCTGCACATGCTCTGAGGACGCGGCTGGGGATGCCGTCTGGGCCTGCAGCCTTACTCATGTTGGCTGCAGTGAAGGAGAGCCCGCAGATTTTGATTGCGGGCCGTGTCAATGGCACTGTGTTGTCCTCAAAGCGAGCAAAGAAGTTGTTTACTTTGTCTGGGAACAAGACATCGTGGTCCGCAACTGGGCTGGTTTTCCATTTGTAGTCTGTGATTGACTGTAGACCCTGCCACACACCTCTCGTGTCGGAGCCGTTGAATTGCGACTCTACTTTGTCTCTATACCGACGCCTAGCTTGTTTGATTGCCTTGCGGAGGGAATAGCTACACTGTTTGTATTCGGTCATGTTTCCGGTCACCTTGCCCTGATTAAAAGCAGTGGTTCGCACTTTCAGTTTTGGGCGATTGTTGCCATCATTCCACGGTTTCTGGTTTGGGAATGTTTTAAGACGCTGTGGGTACAACATCGCTGATTCACTTGCTAATAAACTCGCACACCGAATCAGCGTATTCATCAATGTTATTGTCCAACGCTATGCGGAACATATCCCAGTCCACGTTATCGAAGCAATCTTGAAGCGTGGAATCCGATCGGTCGGATCAACGTTGAACAGACCTGTGCTCGGGCGCTTACAATATGGTAGCCTTGTACATTACAGTAGAGTAGACAATATGGTAGCCTCGTACATTACAGTACACAATTTAGTAGCATCGTACATTACAGTAGAGAAAATTGTAGCATCATACATTACAGTAGAGTAGACAATGTTAGCCTCGTACATTACAGTAGACAATATGGTAACCTTGTACATTACAGTAGAGTAGACAATGTTAGCCTCGTACATTTCAGTAGACAATGTGGTAACCTTGTACATTACCAAATCAAACTGTCACATGCGCCGAATACAACAAGCGTACAAAACAAATGGGGTAGAAGCCCACAATATTATGGGCTTTCCTCTGACACCGCCCATTATATTACAATACATTAGACAACATAGCTTGCATCACTAAGAGAACATTGGCTATGTGTGTTATATTACTTTACTACAAGGGTATGAGTGCGATACTTAACACTCCCATGCCCTAGTCTATAGCTGTACTAGCATAACAGCTGGGGAAATATTAGTGTGGATGACTTGAACTTGATCTTCCTTTCATATGAGCTTGACATGTTGGTAAAAAAAAAACAGCAGATCCTGAAATCATAAAATAGAAGTGCTGCCTCCCGGGTGGCGCAGTGGTTAAGGGCGCTGTACTGCAGCGCCAGCTGTGCCATCAGAGTCCTGGGTTCGCGCCCAGGCTCTGTCGTAACCGGCCGCGACCGGGAGGTCCGTGGGGCGACGCACAATTGGCCTAGCGTCGCCCGGGTTAGGGAGGGCTTGGTCGGTAGGGGTGTCCTTGTCTCATCGCGCACCAGCGACTCCTGTGGCGGGCTGGGCGCAGTGTACGCTAGCCAAGGTGGCCAGGTGCACGGTGTTTCCTCCGGCGCATTGGTGCGGCTGGCTTCCGGGTTGGATGTGCGCTGTGTTAAAGAAGCAGCGGCTTGGTTGGTTGTGTACCTTCGTCTCTCCCGAGCCCGTACGGGAGTTGTAGCGATGAGACAAGATAGTAGCTACTACACAATTGGATACTACGAAATTGGGGAGAAAAAGGGGTAAAATTCAAAACAAAAAAAAAAAATAGAAGTGCTGAAATCCATTTTGAGAGTTTGCGTTTAGGCTAGAATGAATCTGTGCCTGAGAGTAAACATATCTGTAGAGTTAAAAACGTACTCACACTCAAGCTATGAGAAGGGGAAAAAACAAGGAGGCCGAGATTCTAAAATATTCTCAATCTATATTCTCAATCAAAAGAATACAAAAGTTGAAAGTGCTAAAAAGGGCTAAACCAAAAAAAAGGAGCATAGGTTTCAGCTTTCACATCTTCATCAGTCAACAGACTAACTAAAATGACACACTTAAGACATACAGGTGTCATTTTAATTAGTTTTACGTCTTCAGCTTTATACAGCACTAATGAAACGTATGCTCCTTTTTTTGTTCAGCACTATGCACTTTAACCTTTGTATACTTTTGAGCATGGATTAAATTAAGTACAGTGCCTTCAGAAAGTATTCATACCCCTTGACTTATTCCATATTTTGTTGTTACAGCCTAAATTCAAAATTGATTAAATATAAATTTCTCACCCATCTACACACAATACCGCATAACGACAAAGTGAAAACATGTTTTTAGAAATGTTTGCAAATTTATTGAAAATGAAATACAGAAATCTAATTTACATAAGTATTCACACCTCCGAGTCACTAATTTGTAAAAGCACCTTTGGTAGCGATTACAGCTGTGAGTCTTTCTGGGTAAGTCTCAAAGAACTTTCCACACCTGGATTGTGCAACATTTGCCCATTATTCTTTTCAAAATTCTTCAAGCTCTGTCAAATTGGTTGTTGATCATTGTTATACAACTATTTTCAGGTCTGGCCGTAGATTTAAAATAAAAACTAACTCAGCCACTCAGGAAGATTCACTGTCTTCTTTGTAAGCAACTCCAGTGTAGATTTGGCCTTGTGTTTTAAGTTGTTGTCCTGCTGAAAGGTGAATTCATCTTCCAGTGTCTGGTGGAAACCAGACTGAACCAGGTTTGACTGTGCTTAGCTTCATTCCGTTAATTTTTTATCCTGAAACTCGCCAGCCCTTGCCGATGACAAGCATATCAATAACATGATGCAGCCACTACTATGCTTGAAAATATGGAAAGTGGTACTCAGTAATATGTTGTATTGGATTTGCCCCAAACATAAGTTGTATTCAGGAGAAAAAGTGAGTTGCTTTGCAGTAATACTTAAGTGCCTTGTTGCGAACAGGATGCATGTTTTTGAATATTTTTATTCTTACAGGCTTCATTATTTTCACTCTCAAATGGGTTAATATGGTGGAGAAACTACAATGTTGATCCATCCTCAGTTTTCTCCTATCACAGCCATTCAACTCTGTAACTGTTTTAAAGTCACCATTGGCCTCCTGGTGAAATTCCTGATCTGTTTCCTTCCTCTCAGGCAACTGAGTTAGAAAGGACACCAGTATCTTTGTAGTGACTGGGTTTATTGATACACCATCCAAAAGTGTCATTAATAACTTCACCATGCTCAAAGGGATATTGAATGTCTGGTAAAAAAAATATATATCTACCAATATGTGCCCTTTGCAAGTCATTGCAAAATCTCAAAATTTGTGATTGAATCTACAATTATCTGTATGTGTGGGGTACAGAGATGAGATAGTCATTCAAAAATCCTGTTAAACACTATTATTGCACAAAGTGAGTCCATGCAACTTATTTGACATAAGCACATTACTCCTAGACATATTTAGGCTTGTCATAACAAAGGGGTTGAATACTGATTGACTCAAGACATTTCAGCTTTTTGTTTTTAATTTATTTGCAAAAAATATTGAAAAACATAATTCCACTGACATTATGGGGTACTGTGTGTAGGCCAGTGACAGAATCTCAACTTAATCCATTTTAAATTCAGGCTGTAAATGTGGGAGAAAAATTCAGGGGCTGTTCCTCCTTGGTCCTCCTCACTGTGACTTATCCTGTAGTAAACCTGTTGACACACTAATCCCATCTTTCCCTGGTGTGAGGGCTGTGTTGCACAGCTAAATCTGGGCTGTGTTCACTAAGCACAAAACAAGAGGAGACCACTTCCTAAATAAAGGTTGTGGGGTGAATCCTAATTTCCACTGAAATGTAATTTTCACTAAGTCTACCATTGACATCAATGCATGAAGTGAAAATAAGTCTAGTGGAAGTTAGATTCCTCCCTGAATAAAGGTTAAATCAAGTTAAATGACCTACCTGCCCGTTTGAACCTGCCTAGGAGGCTCTGCCTCGTGGCGGTCTGCAGGTTAAAGTAGTCGTCCTCCTCGTCGGGGGTCTTTAAGTACAGAGGGATGTGCTGGAACACCAGGATGTGTTTGGGGGTGACCCCGGGCCCCTGGGAGGCCCTCTGCAGCTGGCCCTCTAACCAGGCTTCCTGGGCATCTCTCAGGTCGGGGCAGGCCGACGCATCAAAGAACAGCTGGGAGTTCAGCACCAGACACAGCACCCCTCCAACCTAAACATCAGAGTGGCAGGTTTGGGATTACAGTATAGGTTATGGTTATTAAGATAATGTCATTATGGCATTGCCATGGTTCTCATTAATGCCTTTAAAGCAGCCACATTACAACTGACCTGGCTAGAGACAGTTGTCTCAGCATTATGACATCACTTTGCTTTCAGCTTGGGCCCCACAGAGTATACAATAACAGTAGTAATTAATGTTGGATAAAAAGGGGTGCCACTATGTTCCTACTGGTCAATTGTTCATATCCAGCTCCAAGGACCAGTGTTTATGTAAGGAACTTAAAGAGTTTTGTACAATCCACATCTACAGTAAGTTTTCATCTCACTCTAGTCACCCACCCAGAAGCTGAAGTAGTCGTCTCCCCAGGTGTTGCAGAACTGGGCTACAGTCTCTGGGGTGGGTGTGTTACCCAGGTCATGGTTACCACTGACAAACACCAGAGGGATGGAGGGGTCTGTGCCCCTCAGAGCCACCTTCAAGTCCCGCTCCTGCCCCTCCCGGTACTGGGTGCCTGTATGGGGGAGAGGACACAATCACTGGAACAGTGGTAACATTTAGTTTGAACTTCCCAGGGTTTTTTTTGCATTTAAAGTTTGGATGGACATTATTACCCCCTGCCTATTCACATTATTCATTACCGTCCACACAAAGAGGATACAGAATAAAACGGAGAAATGTAACCACTCTTAATAAAGTAACGAGAAAGAGTACAATGGGTCCATTTATAATTTACAATGTGTATCAAACAAACCCATTAATGCATAGCAAAGTATTTCATGCCTTCCTTTCTTCAGGTTTTTATTTTTTCATTTAAGTAATTATTTTACTGCCCTACTTTTGGAGATAGAAGTTTGGAGAGGGTTTGTTTCATAAGACGAGTATTTCTGACAAAACGAAGAACGAGAGAAAATAACACAAGATAAAAACCTAGTGGGGTGGGGAGCCCAATCAGCCCATATGTCCTGTATAAGGGACTGGACGAGCAAGCAATCCTCTGATGACTAGTGTGGGAGACTACACCAGATCAGAGAGCCATCTGGACTAATAGTTACAATACAATAACATTATTTAAAATCAGAGGAACGTTCAATCGTAAACAACAACCAAATCAATCAGGTAAAAAAGAATAACCATCAAGAGAGGTCAACTGACTACTGCTGTGAACAAATGGACAATAAATGGAGTCTGGTCTCAGGCTTTCATATGGGTTACACTTTTTAGAATATTAGCTACTGGTAAATCAATTTTTCATAAGTCCTCTTAAATCAATCTTTAAAACAATATTACAATTGTAAAAAAGGAGGCCTCGCCTACAGACACAGATAGGCTACTGTTGTTAGAGCCGCCACACAGGCTACTATTGTTAGATCAACCACACTACACCATACAGCAATTAGTTGCTATGACACTTCCATGAATCACCAGTCCCAACCATGCTCCAGCACAGCCCTGCTCCAGCACAGCCCTGCGCCAGCCCCATCTCCAGGCCCTGCTACCGTTATACCTCATCAATATGGATTTGGGACACTTAAACTGAGATGAATGAAACATGGCTATCTGTGATTTCTGTAGACACATTCCCATTAAAACACTGACTGCAGTTAAACTGTAACCTATAACCACGTCTCATTGCAATGCTGACTTTCATTCACCTAGCCTGCTACAATCTCTGACCTTAAAGTTATGATTTATTACAATGGTAAGGTCATTTTAGTTAGACAGCGAATGGGCTGAGCTAGACTGAGCTGGGTTCAGAACATAGCTGAGAAAGATTATTTTGACAGGTTTGGATGAACACATTCCCATGTGCCTCTGCTAAGGAGTCTATAGTCCGGTACTCAGCTGTATACCGCATCCTTGGCTCAAGCATTTAGGAGACGGAATGGTTCTCTAGCTTCAGTCTAGCTATGCATCCATATCAAATCAGACTGTATATAGGCTATGCATCCATATTCAGACTGTATATAGGCTATGCATCCATATTCAGACTGTATATAGGCTATGCATCCATATTCAGACTGTATATAGGCTATGCATCCATATTCAGACTGTATATAGGCTATGCATCCATATTCAGACTGTATATAGGCTATGCATCCATATTCAGACTGTATATAGGCTATGCATCCATATTCAGACTGTATATAGGCTATGCATCCATATCAGACTGTATATAGGCTATGCATCCATATCAGACTGTATATAGGCTATGAAACCATATTCAGACTGTATATTGGCTATGCATCCATATTCAGACTGTATATAGGCTATGCATCCATATTCAGACTGTATATAGGCTATGCATCCATATTCAGACTGTATATAGGCTATGCATCCATATCAGACTGTATAAAGTGCGGCAAAAAAAGTATTTAGTCAGCCACCAATTGTGCAAGTTCTCCCAATTAAAAAGATGAGGCCTGTAATTTTCATCATTAGGTACACTTCAACTATGATAGACAAAATGAGAGAAAAAAAAAATCCAGAAAATCACATTGTAGGATTCTTTATGAATTTATTTGCAAATTATGGCGGAAAATAAGTATTTGGTCACCTACAAACAAGCAAGATTTCTGGCTCTCACAGACCTGTAACTTCTTCTTTAAGAGGCTCCTCTGTCCACTCGTTACCTGTATTAATGGCACCTGTTTGAGCTTGTTATCAGTATAAAAGACACCTGTCCACAACCTCAAACAGTCACACTCCAACTCCACTATGGACAAGACCAAAGAGCTGTCAAAGGACACCAGAAACAATAGGTAAGCAGCTTGGTTTGAAGAAATCAACTGTGGGAGCAATTATTAGGAAATGGACGACATTCAAGACCACTGATAATCTCCCTCGATCTGGGGCTCCACGCAAGATCTCACCCCGTGGGGTCAAAATGATCACAAGAACGGTGAGCAAAAATCCCAGAACCACACGGGGGGACCTAGTGAATTACCTGCAGAGAGCTGGGACCAAAGTAACAAAGCCTACCATCAGTAACACACTACGCCGCCAGGGACTCAAATCCTGCAGTGCCAGACGTGTCCCCCTGCTTAAGCCAGTACATGTCCAGGCCCGTCTGAAGTTTGCTAGAGAGCATTTGGATGATCCAGAGGAAGATTGGGAGAATGTCATATGGTCAGATGTCATATGGTCAGATGAAACCAAAAGATAACTTTTTGGTAAAAACTCAACTCGTAGTGTTTGGAGGACAAAGAATGCTGAGTTGCATCAAAGAACACCATACCTACTGTGAAGCATGGGGGTGGAAACATCATGCTTTGGGGCTATTTTTCTGCAAAGGGACCAGGACGACTGATCCGTGTAAAGGAAAGAATGAATGGGGACATGTATCGTGAGATCTTGAGTGAAAACCTCTTTCCATCAGCAAGGGCATTGAAGATGAAACGTGGCTGGGTCTATCAGCATGACAATGATCCCAAACACACCGCCCGGGCAATGAAGGAGTGGCTTCATAAGAAGCATTTCAAGGTCCTGGAGTGGCCTAGCCAGTCTCCAGATCTCAACCTCATAGAAAATCTTTGGAGGGAGTTGAAAGTCCGTGTTGCCCAGCAACAGTCCCAAAACATCACTGCTCTAGAAGATATCTGCATGGAGGAATGGGCCAAAATACCAGCAACAGTGTGTGAAAACCTTGTGAAGACTTAGGGTATATACCAACAAAGGGTATATAACAAAGTATTGAGATACACTTTTGTTATTGACCAAATACTTATTTTCCACCATAATTTGCAAATAAATTCATTAAAAATCCTACAATGTGATTTTCTGGATTTTTTCTCTCTCATTTTGTCTGTCATAGTTGAAGTGTACCTATGATGAACATTACAGGCCTCATGATTTTAAGTGGGAGAACTTGCACAATTGGTGGCTGACTGAATACTTTTTTGCCCCACTGTATAGGCTATGCAGCCATATCAGACTGTATATAGGCTATGCATCCATATTCAGACTGCATATAGGCTATGCATCCATATTCAGACTGCATATAGGCTATGCATCCATATTCAGACTGCATATAGGCTATGCATCCATATTCAGACTGCATATAGGCTATGCTTCCATATTCAGACTGCATATAGGCTATGCATCCATATTCAGACTGCATATAGGCTATGCATCCATATTCAGACTGTATATAGGCTATGCATCCATATCAGACTGTATATAGGCTATGCATCCATATCAGTCTGTATATAGGCTATGCATCCATATCAGACTGTATATAGGCTATGCATCCATATCAGACTGTATATAGGCTATGCATCCATATCAGACTGTATATAGGCTATGCATCCATATCAGACTGTATATAGGCTATGCATCCATATCAGACTGTATATAGGCTATGTATCCATATCAGACTGTATATAGGCTATGCATCCATATCAGACTGTATATAGGCTAACTCTCCTTTCTGGTGGTGGTTCTGAAACATCTCCCCTACAGGGTCTCCTCTCTCCTGTCCCCAAACCCCTCACTTAACCCATTAGAAGCTTTTCCTATTGGAAGTCCCCATCAGCAAAACACACTCACACACAGTATACTACACTCACACACACACTATGCCTTCTCACAGAGCCTGATTTCTCCAATCTCTCTCCTCTCCAAATTGTGTTCTGCTGCTGCTCAATTCCACCCAGAGTCCCACTAACTGCCTTCAACAGAAATTAGGGGGCCTTCAGATGGGTGGAGGGGGACTTGGTGTTTTTCCACTAAGACATACCCCCACCCCAGTGTGTCACCAGTGTTTTATGTTAATGTAAGCTCTAGTGTTATTGTGCTTCCATCGGGCAGAATCAACAACCTCTGCATCATTCAAGGCTTTGTGGCAAGGTGTTAAAGTGTGCAATTAGCCGTTGTTATGTGTAGATGCCAGCCGAAAACTACCCAGGGCCTCGGCTTGGCTCCAAGCAGGTCCGCCAGAGCCATGGCCCAGTGCGGCATGGGTACCGGCCTGTGTAGATGGAAACAAAAAAGTCTGAGCCTTTTGGGTAAAACATTGTGGTAAATCCTCAATGGAAACTCAGCATAACCTCACTCTCACCTTCCCCTATTTGTTGGCTCTTCTCGCCCACAAACAAACCCCTGAGGACGTCCCTGGAATCCTTTGTAGTGCTCATTAGGAGTGTGTTAGGTCCATCACGTTGCTCTAATCATCTCTCCTCTGAACGTTTCGTGGCTCCTTGGTCTCTATGAGTCTCTGTGAAGGGGAAGTCCTCGTCAGTGGGATGGGATCACAGAGAGATCTGTCAATAACAGCAGCACGGATGGGATGGTGACAGCGTTCCATGGGAATATGTTCCCTCTGACAGCTGCTTTTTGTGGATTGTGGTCAGGGATGGGCATTTTAATTGGGCCCAGCATGGAGCCTTGTGGTTCACAACAGGTGGTTAACGAAGGTGATGGTCAATCAAACCGTCAGTTGCAGAGTCCTTCAAGGCCCTGTGTTATCCTGATCACTACAGTGATAATGTACAGGGTTGAAGGATACAAGTAGAGAATTTGAATTTATAATGTAGCCTCTCTCCTTCCATGATGATGGAGGTGTCAACAAATAGTCTGCACACTGCGATGCCTACCCATCGAATACCGGCCCACCCTTTTTACACAGCACCATCCTGCACCCTTTTTTATACAGCACAATTTTAAGTCATTATTTTGGACAAATTCATTTGGAGAGAAATAAGATATGTGTTTTCACACAATAGAGAGAGGGATCCAAACAAGTTGAGATGGGAGATGTTTACCACAAGAAGAACAAAGAGGCACCAGCCAAAACACAGTTGGGGCCAATATCTTGTCTGTCCCTGACAGCCCTGTTTGTTGACAATCCTCTGGCCAGCAACAGTTTTATACTCTTTGTAAATAAACACAAACAGTTTAGGTGTAAATCAAATGTCAGTTAGGCAGCGTTGCCTGGTGATACCCCCCTGGCAGTGGGCACTGTGGAAACGACTGTGCATCTGACAGACGTGGTGTGTAATGCGTCTGGCACACACAACCTGCTCAGGCTGCTTGACGGTAACGAGGAGAGATGGCAGGCCATTTAAAATGTTCCCAAACCCTGCGGTTAGACTATCACTGTGTGTTTGGTAGGGACCGCTGATCTCGCAGTGACCTATAAATGCAACTGATCAGGGAGGGAGGGACTAGGCGGAATGAGAGGGAATCGTGCCCGGATTAAACTGAGAAGAGACACTAGGCACTAAGGATTGTGCAGGTGTGGAATGCATTTTAATGTAGAAATGTGTCCATTATGGTGTTCATGAGCAGAACGCACAAGGCAAATTCGTAGTCATTATTACTAAGCATGGACGAAATGAGATAGGGAGTGGGCTGAGGACACCCCTGCTGTTTCAGTTTGGCACAACATGTGTTATGGAAGCAGAGGTAGGATTTGGCCCTCGTCATTAAGCTAAATGTGCATTGTGCAAAATACAATACAAATTATACCTTTTATATAGCCATAATAAAATCATGTTCATTATAACTAGGCTATATCAGACATAGCCTAGTGGTTAGAGCATTGGACTACTAACCGAAAGGTTGTAAGTTCGAATCCCACAGCTGACAAGGTACATATCTGTCGTTCCGCCCCTGAACAGGCAGTTAACCCTTCAGACCCCTTCACTATTTCCACATTTTGTTACGTTAAAGCATTATTCAAAAATGTACTGAATTCCCTCAATCTACACACACAATAATGACAAAGCGAAAACAGGTTGTTAGACATTTTTGCAAATGTATTAAAAATAAACAGAAAAACATTATTTACATAAGTATTCATACCCTTTGCTATGAGATAAAAAATTGAGCTCAGGTGCAACCTGTTTCCATTGAACATCCTTGAGATGTTTCTACAACTTGGAGTCATCCTGTGGTAAATTCAATTGATTGGACATGATTTGGAAAGGCACACACCTGTCTATATAAGGTCCCACAGTTGACAGTGCACGTCAGAGCAAAAACCAAGTCATGAGGTCGAAGGAATTGTCTGTAGAGCTCCAAGACAGGATTGTGTCGAGGCACAGATCTGGGGAATGGTACCAAAAAAATGTCTGCAGCATTGAAGGTCCCCCACAGTGGCCTCCATCATTCTTTTTTTTCCTTGGTCAGGGAGGTGGTGACAGCATCATGCTGTGGGGATGTTTTTCAGCAGCAGGGACTGGGAGACAAGTCAGCATTGAGGGAATGATGAAGGGAGCCAAGTACAGAGAAAGAGATCATTGATGAAAACCTTCTCCAGAGTGCTCAGCACTCCAGACTGGGGCGAAGGTTCACCTTCCAACAGGACAACGAGCCTAAGCACACAGCCAAGACAACGCAGGAGTGGCTTCGGGGAAAGTCTCTGAATGTCCTTGAGTGGCCCAGCCAGAGCCCAGAGTTGAACCCGATCTAACGTCTCTGGAGAGACCTGAAAATAGCTGTGCAGCAACGCTCCCCATCCAACCTGACAGAGCTTGTGAGGATCTGCAGAGAAGAATGGGGAAAAACTCCCCAAATACAGGTGTGCCAAGCTTGCAGCGTCATACTAAAGGCTGTCAAAGGTGCTTCAACAAAGTACTTCGTAAAGGGTCTGAATACAAAGTACTCAATAAGGGTCTGAACAGTTCGCAGTTGTAAATGAGAACGTGTTCTCAACTGGCCTACCTGGTTAAATAAAGGTGAAATAAAAAATTAAATACAAATTGTGATCTGTTCTATATATATATATATATATATATATATATATATATATATATATATATATATATATATATATATATATATATATATATATATATATATATATAAATACATTTGCTTTGTCATTAGGGTTGCAAAGGGTCAGAAACTTTCCAGGAAATATCCGGAAATGTTGCTTAAATTCCTCAAAACAAGTTAGCTTATAACAGTGAACCTTTTTTTATGGGATACACAAGGCAATTTTAGGTCTTGTGGCACATTTTGGTTAAACTATCCCCAATTCAATGGAATTGCAACCCTCTGCATGCACAGTGCATTTTTCCATCACATGTACAACTGATTCTCAAGATCTTGCACACTGATGAGATGTTATTGAGCCCACACAACTACACTGTCTGAGCCAAGGACTACATGCTTTCAGGTAAGTTTTGATTACAATACTGGGTGGGGTGAATATATTTTATGACATACATTATTTTTTTGTTAACTAGTAAATAGTAGCCTACAGCAAAGTGTGTTTAAATCATTTCTAACTTGTTAACAATCTCTGCTAGTTTGTTTTTGCTACCATATGGGTTTTAGCTTGCTTGAGCCTGCTAACTGCGGAGTGTTAATTCACCTGTTTCCATACATGTTTCATTTTAAAACCTTTATCTTACAAAGGAGTTGTTTAATCTAACTGCTTAACTATTCATCTGTACATGGATTGGTATTATTTTTTCTTCTAATTATTACAGGAAAATGACAAGGGCACTATCTGATGTGTGGAGACATTTCATTACAGCTAATGTAGAAGGAAAAGCTGTGTACATTTGCAAATACTGTGCCAAATCATATGGGAAAAATGCAACAAAGATGCAGAATCATCTGGCCAAGTGCATAAAGTTCTCTCAGGGCTCAAAACAAGCAACCTCTGACAAAAGTCCCTCTACTTCTATTTGAGGTGAAAATGATTAATCAAACACTATCGATAGCAACAGCTCATGTTCCTCCTGGAATCAGAAGGTTTTTTTTTACTCAATGGAGGAACGTAGTCAGAGAAATGCTGACGAGTGTCTTGCTCAAGCTGTGGATGCAACTAGTTCACCTCTGATGCTCACAGGCAATGTCTATTTCTGAATGTTCTTCGCCCAGCATACACCCCTCCAACCAGACATGCTTTATCTACTCATTTGCTGGATGCAGAGTACAACAGAGTTCAAGTGAAGGTCAAGCAAATCATAGCGAAAGCAGACAGTATTGCAATCATCTCTGATGGGTGGTCGAATGTTCGTGGTCAAAGAAAAATGAACTACATCATCTTCACCCCTCAACCAGTATTCTACAAGAGCACTGGCACAAGGCACAAGAGACACAACGGTCTCTACATTGCAGATGAGCTGAAGGTAGTCATTAATGACCTTGGACCACAGAAGGTATTTGCACTGGTGACAGAGAATGCTGCAAACATGAAGGCTGCTTGGTCTAAAGTGGAGGAGTCCTACCGTCACATCACACCCATTGGCTGTGCTGCTCATGCATTGAATCTGCTCCTCAAGGACATCATGACACTGAAAACAATGGATACACTATACAAGAGAGCCAAGGAAATGGTTAGGTATGTGAAAGGTCATCAAGTTATACCAGCAATCTACCTCACCAAGCAAAGTGAGAAGAATAAAAGCACCACATTGAAGCTGCCCAGCAACACCCATTGGGGTGGTGTTGTCATTATGTTTGACTGTCTCCTGGAGGGGAAGGAGTTTCTCCAAGAAAAAGGCCATATCACAGTCTGCCGATATGGACAGCCCCATCAAGAGGATCCTCCTGGATGATGTATTTTGGGAGAGAGTGGTAAGCAGCCTGAAACCTATAGCAGTAGCCATTGCACGGATTGAGGGAGAGAATGTAGGGCTGGTTGGTATACCTATATTTTACTATATACCGGTATTGATGCACGGACCGGTTTGGGTTTTTACTTTACCTTCTTTAAAAGGTATTTGAATGTTTGGTTTGTTAAATGTGATACTCCGTGTGTAACGTCCATTTGTATAGTTTACTCCGCTACTTGATTCATCCCTCTCCGTGCCACTTTACGCACTTTACGACCTAGTCCCACCCCGTCACTCAAGGAGCGCATATGTTCTTGCTTGACCACAAGACACTTTCGTTCAGTCTGCATGGTCAATGCAGCACATGCAACAATGTGGTTTCCAATTTGATCTTAATATATATCCACAAGGGTTCTATAATTACAATATTAGTTTGTGTTTCTTACTTCTGCAAACAGCTAGTTTGTATTTTCTTAGCAAGTTAAGATAAATCGGGTTAGCCACTAATGCTAATCGCTAGTTAACTGGCTAACTAAATCAAAGTACTGAGTCAGAGCAAACGTAGCTAGCTAATACAGCCTGATACCAGTGCTGGTGGAGGCCTAAATCAGCATGTTGTTTGTGTAACAGTATCTTCTAAATCAAAGAGGAATAAGCAAAGCATGAATATGTTGGCTACATGACTAAAGATTGTAATGTAGCCAAAGATTATAGGGTCCTCTAGGAAACACTGAACATCACTTGGTTCTTACCCTGTCACAATAACTCGTTCATGGCATTTTCATTCTTTGTCATGTAAAACAACACTGTATTCAAAGTGCCCACTATTATTTCTATTTTAACTATAGAATTATAATAAACATTCTATTTCTGTGATTCTAAAAGTTCACCCAAGTGTTTTGATCTAAATTGCAATTGAAACATTTGGTTAAAAATAAGGCCTAGTTTTTTCCCCCACATCGTGGCAGTGTGGAAATGATCTCAAATGAGTGCAGGAAATGCAGGAAGTTATTTTAGGTTTAAGTTGAATTGACAGTATAAAACAATCAGAATGGAGAAAGACCCATTGAAATAATGTAGAATACATGTGTTGCCATACTAGGGTCATGCACTACTCAAAGAAAATTAAGAACTTTTATCAAAAACATAAAATACGGTATGTTGAAAACATTTTTGGGAGATGCGATGGATCATTGGGGATCATTCAATGTTTCCTTTCTTTTGTTCAGTGAAATGATCCCATGTGAAGAGACAAATCATTTAAATAAAGTTCAATTCGTAACTAAATTGTTTGTGTTTTTTTCTATTGGAAGGATTTAATCATCATAAGTAGACATACTTGCAAATAAGGTAAAAGGTTTATGTTTCTGTCTCCATATATGGTAAATATATCCAATGAAAAAAACAGAGTGGGGAGAACAAGTATTTGATACACTGCCGATTTTACAGGTTTTCCTACTTACAAAGCATGTAGAGGTCTGTAATTTTTTTTAATCATAGGTACACTTCAACTGTGAGAGACAGAATCTCAAACAAAAATCCAGAAAATCACATTGTATGATTTTAAGTAATGAATTTGCATTTTATTGCATGACATAAGTATTTGATCACCTACCAACCAGTAAAAATTCCGGCACTCACAGACCTGTTAGTTTTTCTTTAAGAAGCCCTCCTGTTCTCCACTCATTACCTGTATTAACTGCACCCGTTTGAACTTGTTACCTGTATAAAAGACACCTGTCCACACACTCAATCAAACAGACTCCAACCTCTCCACAATGGCCAAGACTAGAGAGCTCTGTAAGGACATCAGGGATAAAATTGTAGACCTGCACAAGGCTGGGATTGGCTACAGGACAATAGGCAAGCAGCTTGGTGAGAAGTCAAGAACTGCTGGCGCAATTATTAGAAAATGGAAGAAGTTCAAGATGACGGTCAATCACCCTCGGTCTGGAGCTCCATGCAAGATCTCACCTCGTGGGGCATCAATGATCATGAGGAAGGTGAGGGATCAGGCCAGAACTACACGGCAGGACCTGGTCAATGACCTGAAGAGAGCTGGGACCACAGTCTCAAAGAAAACCATTAGTAACACACTACGCCGTCATGGATTAAAATCCTGCAGTGCACGCAAGATCACCCTGCTCAAGCCAGCGCATGTCCAGGTCCGTCTGAAGTTTGCCAATGACCATCTGGATGTTCCAGAGGAGGAATGGGAGAAGGTCATGTGGTCTGATGAGACAAAAATAAAAAATAGAGCTTTTTGGTCTGAACTCCACTCGCCGTGTTTGGAGGAAGAAGAAGGATGAGTGCAACCCCAAGAACACCATCCCAACCGTGAAGCATGGAGGTGGAAACATCATTCTTTGGGGATGCTTTTCTGCAAAGGGGACAGGACGACTGCACCGTATTGAGGGGAGGATGGATGGGGCCATGTATCGCGAGATCTTGGCCAACAACCTCCTTCCCTCAGTAAGAGCATTGATGATGGGTTGTGGCTGGGTCTTCCAGCATGACAACGACCCAAAACACACAGCCAGGGCAACTAAGGAATGGCTCTGTAAGAAGCATCTCAAGGGCCTGGAGTGGTCTAACCAGTCTCCAGACCTGAACCCAATAGAAAATCTTTGGAGGGAGCTGAAAGTCCGTATTGCACAGCGACAGCCCCGAAACCTGAAGGATCTGGAGAAGGTCTGTATGGAGGAGTGGGCCAAAATCCCTGCTGCAGTGTGTGCAAACCTGGTCAATAACTACAGGAAACGTATGATCTCTGTAATTGCAAACAAAGGTTTCTGTACCAAATATTAAGTTCTGCTTTTCCGATGTATCAAATACTTATGTCATGCAATAAAATGCTAATAAATTACTTAAAATCATACAATGTGATTTTCTGGATTTTTGTTTTAGATTCCGTCTCTCACAGTTGAAGTCTACCTATGATAAAAATAACAGACCTCTACATGCTTTGTAAGTAAGAAACACTGTCAATTTTGCAGGTTATCAAATACTTGGTCTGTATACACTGTATACATTTAAATGGTATTAATATTAATTTGCATATATTTCCATTAATTGCAACGGAAAGTTTCCACCTCTGAAAATTCCCCAAAATGTGCAACCCTATTTGGGTAATGTGTGTAGATTGGCTGTAACGTAACAAAATGTGGAAAAAGTCAAGGGGTCTGAATACTTTCCGAATGCACTGTATTCAGCACAGCTGGACAGACAGGCACGCCTGCTGTCTCCTGTAGATGCACGTCAGAGCCACGGACTCCACAGATATACCCCTGGAAGGCAAGGCCCCCCACGGCCCTTAATTGTAATGAAAAGGTAGTTCTGTTGTTAAGCACTTTGGCGCGCAACAATATTATCTCTGCAGTGGGTCTAGCCTGCCGATTCCTCTTACCGTTATCAAATTAGTCAGCTGGCTGTCAAACACTCACCAAGCTATAGCCCCTCACTGAAATTGCATTCACCACCAGCATCTGTTTCCAACTAACACCTTTCAGGCATACCTCTCCCACTTATCCTCCTCTTTAAAACCACACAGGAAAGGATGGGGTTTTAGGACTTTTTTCTTACACTGACAAATGGGAGGTACGTTTTCCTTAAGGCCTGACAAACCTCTGCTGTGCTAAGCCAGCCTCAGATCTATTTGAGTAGATAAAACTCAGTAATTTCCCTAGATCTACCATTGTGTGAAAAATGGCTTAGAGGCAAAAACTTCATTCATAGATTTTTGATAAAACATTGGACAGAGACGGGAGCGGGAGTTTACAAAGTCCGCCGGTATCAAGAGACGGCTCATTCTTCTGCATCTCATAGAACATTCTGTAACGATTCCAAACCCTCTAACGTTCTCAAGAGTGCATAAATTCAATCAGGAAAATCTATTTATCATTATATAAACAGTCATATTCCACTCCCTTTATAGACTCATAGAATATCAGAGACCTTCACACTGATCTATCAGTATGTCAATTACAGTGCATCTACATCGCTGTTTGACATTGAACTCTTATGGTCACACGGCTGCAATGAAATGTGCCGTAGCAAAACTATAGCACAGATAGAACAAAGAGACATATTTCACCGGATGTATAAATGTGAAGCATTTATACAAAATATGGTAGTGAGAGGAAGCCCAGTGGCCGGCAGTTGGAGAAGATGGAACGAGATGGATTCTGATAAACATTCTGTTAATTTACTCATCGATTAAACATTTGATCGCAATACAGTTCTCTGTTCCCAAAACTACAATCTGTTACAGAGTGGACAAAGTTTTGTAGACTTTACCCGTTGCATTGTTTAGAAGGAGTGAAAAGGTGATTTGAGTTATTGCACACGCGCACTTCACAGAGTAGCGTTCCCCAAAGGAAATATGCAAATTAACGCTAGAACGCGCCAATAGGATCTCTAGCTCCTGCTTGGCTCTGCCTTACTAATTGCTTGTTCAGCCCACTATGGCTCATTCGTTACCATTTGAAACGGCAGGCTGTGGTCTATCTTGGTTTAGTTATAAAAATCTTTGACTTTACTCTTCCACTCCCAGTTGTCGTTCTGAATACAAACGGCGGCATCACGTTGAGGACAGTACACAAAAAGGACCCCATCATTGGCAAAGTATGACTGGACTGCTCTCTTCCACATAGTATGTCTACCATTCGAATACAGGTAATATCCTTATGTTTACACCTGTTAAGGCTCAGGTGTATTTCTTTTGAACATTGTCTTACTTGGCATGGCATGGACCAGGTCCCCACACAGCACCATGAACTTGGGCCTGGGGCTCAGCTTGTTGACGGCCTCCACAGCCTGCTGGGTCAGCTGAACCTCATCGGTCCACTCGTCCCCTCCCCCGTCACAGTCCCCCTCCCTCCAGGTCTTCATCAGACCCAGCTGGGGGTCTGCAGCCTGGATGAAGCAGAACGGGCCTCTCCATTCCTTCTGTTCATCTGGGAAGGTAGGAGGAGTTCAGGGGAGAGAGTCATGCCAGGGACATGGGATAGAATATAGAATCAATATACAGTGGAAAGTATTCAGAACCCTTCACTTTTTCCAAATATTATGTTACAGCCTTATTCTAAAATGGATTCAATCGTTTTTTTCCTCATCAATCTACACACAAATGTGAAAAAAGTGAAGGGATCTGAATACTTTTCGAATGCACTATACTTTATTGCAACGGGTGTCTCTATAAAAGTCATGCTGAAGTTAGTCCTAAAAGCAGTATTCTTACAAATTGACCCTGGGGATGCAGGATTTTGTTCTAATCATCAAGCCCTTGACTAGTTGAATCTGGTGTTGGTATTGGGTCTGGAGAAAAAGCCTGCACTGATGTAATGGTTGTTGTCAGTCCTGTTTCCCTTCAGCAAAGAAAAAGTTTCAATATATTAACAGAACTATGGATGTTGATGCGTGCATTGCAAAGTGCTGAACATAATCCGGACATTGCGTAACTGGTGCCGTAAACCTACAATAATCACTCTCACATTCATAAAAAAATACAAGGCACTACTTGATGTGCCAGTGAGTAGCATGAAGGGACAGCTCTGACATAATTTAACGGATTGCCCTTGTTGCATGCAAATGGCCAGCAGAAACAGCCATCCACTATCCATACGATGTGTTAAGAGGAAAGACAAACAAATGCTCTCTCTACTCTGTTCTGCTTCACTCACTTTGTTCCAGCAGCTCAAAAAGTAGCTATATGCTTTATACACACACATTACAATATACTCACTCACACACACACACACACACACACACACACACAGCGGGACTTCCTTGTTCATCAGGATCTTCAATGTTTAACATGCTCTTCATGCATTTCTCTCCAAAATGAGTTTATGTTAATTTTCTCCTCCAGAGAAGCTTGTGCGGCAAATGAAAGCCTGAGAATCCCACTACTGGGAACAACAGTGCAAGAGCCTTTACTTTGCTCTTTGTATCTTCATTTAGAAAATAATGGGGAACATTCCCTGCTCCTATGATTAACATTAGATGTATTAAACACAACACAAATTAGACGCCTTACTTTATGGCTATAAATGCACAATCATGACATGGGAAGTAGCAGGCTATTTGGAAGGATCAAAGGTAAAGAAAATACAAACACATTTTCAGTCTAAGGTTATTCTGCAATATAACTTGCATCAGTCTTCTATACCAATCAATCAGTCAAATATATTTATAAAGCCTGTTTTACATCAGGAGATGTCCCAAATTGCTTATACAGAAACCCACCCTAAAACACCAAACTGCAAGCAATGCAGACGTAGAAGCATGGTGGCTAGGAACAACTCCCTAGAAAGGCAGGAATTTAGGAAGAAACCTAGAGAGGAACCAGGCTCTGAGGGGTGGCCAGTCCTCTTCTGTCCTGTGCTGAGTGGAGATTATTAGAGTACATGGCCATTAAGGCCAGATTGAACATCTTGAAGAACAAACATTCATAGATGACCAACAGGGTCAAATAATAATCCATACCATACCGTGAGAATATTGGTCTTAGTTCACTGATCTCTCCACCACCAATTAGAAACATGTATATTCTAACTAGGTTGCACACAAACTGTTTCCTCCCATAACTAGAAATGTAAAAAGGTTAAGTCCCCCCCCCCCTTTTTTTACTGACTCATGAGACATACATGATTTGTAAGGCTTTTACACCAGCCTAGCTTTGACTCTCTCTGAGAAAAAGCCTGGTATCTTTGTTTACACAAGCTTTACAGTAGTGTGATTGTCTAAGGAGTCGCTGCTGTGTGAACTATAAAAATAAAAAAAAGAATTGAAAAAGAGTAGCCAAAGCTCCCATGAAAGCCGATAAGTACACGCAGCTTTGTGTGGCTGCGCTGAGCGAGCTTCACTTCAAACATAAATCTGAGAGATTTCTCATCTGACAGACGGTGCATTCAAACAATACTAATCATAATTCACGATTAGAGTGGAGGGCCTTTAAAAAAATAATTTAAAAATGAAATTGGGAACTTTTGTTGAATTCTCATTTGAAGAGAAAAACCTATTCATTTCACCATCCGTTTGTGGTGCTGAAAATCAAAAAAAGTTTGTAGAGAGATGAGAATTGTGAGTTGCTCTCGAGAACCCAGGACAGTCTGCCTCATCCCAAGGATGCTCAGCTATAAACGCTGCTTACCGGGGGAGACCATGTGAACTACAATCCCGAAGCTATGTTTTAACATTTAGAAACGTCAATCATCGCTTGAAATACAGTTTAAAGAACCTAACTCTCATATCAGCGAGAAAGAATCTTTCAGGTTAAAAAGTTACACTTACTGTAGCAGGTTTGCACAGATCCATATGGCTGTGTGTGCCTCGAGCCAAGAACTACACTTTCCACCCAGTTACGCTTACACACGTGTGCGAGCACGCTAGATAGCGAATTAGTGCAGGTTTTCGCTTCTGTCTTCCATCTGTCTGTCTGTCTTCCGTAAACAAGTGCTGTAACATGGAGACATGGCAGTGTGGGAACACTAACCCTAACTTTATCAAGGTGTGTATCAATTTAACCTTTTCTTAATTATTATTTCTCTCTGATTTGAAAGACAAGGTCCTTATGCTTCCAAAACCATACAGCAAGAGACACGTTAATGTTCAGATTGCGCATCTGGGCTCTTAACAAAACACCCCCGTACAGAAGACGCCTTCGTCCAAATCAAAACCAAATGTTATACATGTAGGTAGAGTTATTAAAGTGACTATGCATAGATAACAGCAGAGAGTAGCAGCAGCATAAAAGTGGGGGGGGGGGGGTCAAATGCAAATAATCTGGGTAGCCATTTGATTAAATGTTCAGGAGTCTTATGGCTTGGGGCTAGAAGCTGTTTAGAAGCCTCTTGGACCTAGACTTGGTGCTCCGGTACTGCTTGCTGTGCGTTCCTCTGACACCGCCTGGTATATAGGTCCTGGATGGCAGGAAGCTAGGCCCCGGTGATGTACTGAGCCGTACTCACTACCCTCTGTAGTGCCTTGCGGTCAGAGGCCAAGCAGTTGCCATACCAGGCAGTGATGAAACCCGTCAGGATGCTCTCGATGGTGCAACTGTAGAACCTTCTGAGGATCTGAGGACCCATGCCAAATCTTTTCAGCCTCCTGAGGGGGAATAGGTTTTGTCGTGCCCTCATCACGACAGTCTTGGTGTGCTTGGACCATGTTAGTTTGTTGGGAATGTGGACGCCAAGGAACTTGAAGCTCTCAACCTGCTCCACTACAACCCCGTCGCTGAGAATAGGCGTTGTTTTGATCACGTTGAGGGAGAGGTTGTTGTCCTTGCACCAGACGGTCAGGTCTCTGACCTCCTCCCTATAGTCTGTCTCTTCATTGTCTGTGATCAAGCCTACCACTGTTGTGTCATCAGCAAACTTAATGATGGTGTTGGAGTCATTACACAATGACTTATGTGTAATGTATGGAACTGAGTGTCATGATCAAGGGCTATTAGTGTCTATGAATGGGCTAGGCTGTGAGAGGAAGAGACTGTCTGTGAATCTGATTAGTTGTTCAACAATAAAATTCCTCAGTCTGTAAGCTTGGGCAGAAATGGTGCCATTCAGCCTAGTCGGTTCACTGGTCAAAGGTCTACAGTAGACAGTGACTGACTTCCTATCACCAGCCAATCCGAAAATAGGCCTATAAAATAAATAAAAAAGACGGGAGGTATTCATAATGTGTTTACTTAGTCTTCCATACAACATAACACGTGTAATAGGCCATTGCATTTGGGCAGAGACCTGTTTTGGGGTTATGATAACGTAAACGGCAATAATGCAACTCACATTTACAGCTAACGTTACTGTAAATCAATCTTCAGAATCAAGGGCTAGCTATATTTCATGAGTTGAAAGTATTACTGACTGTGAATTGGTGAAAAGGCTAGTTTATAGCTGAGCAGATTCAAACAAATGAGAAGTATTGTTCTGGAACTCATCTCGGAAACGCAGAGTAAATGGCAAAAGGCTAAACAGCAACTTTTGTAAACAACATGACACGTCTCGAGAAAGTCGTTCACGTGTAGCACAGATAGCTAGCTCGTTAGGTTACTTGATGGGTTAATTTAGCATGCATATTCGTAACTATGTATCCTTTATATTAACCAGTCAGGAATATAAAATTGTAAAACAGATGGACGTTAGCCAGCCTGTACAGTTAACTAACTATAGCTAGCCAAACTAACTAACATTAGCTACCTTCGGTCAGTCCAGTGAAGGTCCGCTGTTTAGCTCTAAGAAAAATATCCTCGGCTTCAGCCATGGCTTCACTTGTCCCTCAAAGGTTAACGTTCGTATTCTTATGGCTTGATGTTGATCCTATTTTGTCAATAATTAACTGACTCTTGAGATTAGTCAGTGAAGCTAGTTACGTACAGTGAATACCAAACGTAAAGCCGGAAGCCCCGCCTAGTTCTAAAATGTCTACAACATCCCCTTGTTGCTGACGAGGGTGACTTCCAGACGGTGGCAAGGGGATCGTAATGGCATAATGGTTAGGTAAGCTCTACGATCCCTACAAGAGTATTGGGACTCGTCTGAAGTCGGTACAGCCGATCTGCCGATTTCTGTCTGTAGCGTCCAAACAGTTTGGGCTTAACACTAACATGACCCCTCTGTGTAAAGGTGAGACTCGTGTACGAACAGGTACATGTTTCTTTGCTCTAGGATGCACACAGGCCTCACAAGACTCGTCTGAAGGTCCCCCGGTACCAGTCGAACAAATTAATGGAAGTATATATGGAGACTGTTTAGTGACAAAAAAAATTATGTTTTCTTTAAAAAACGTCAAAATAAAAACATAACAAATATTTCCTGATGTTTCTTTAGATTTTTTTTTTTTTTTGTATCTGTTGTCCCATGTAGTGAATCTGTTATTCAATGCGTTTGTATGGGCTCATAGCAGTAAGGCCAAACAAAATGTTGAATCAAATCCTTTTTTTATATATATTTTTTGATACTTCAAGGGGTCTTACAATTCTAAATCAAATAGCAAATTGATCCTTTGTATGACATTCTTAAAACAATTCCATATAGCTTTGTAGAACCCCTCCCCTGGCTTAGACATGGCTTAAACTGTTAAGTGCCAAAAAATAAGGGGTTAAATACATGTAAAAAATGTTTCCTGATCTTTCTTATATCTTTCAGACAGTGGCGACCCGTCATTCAGAGCACGTGGGGCAGAGCTCCACCTGTTTGAGCCCCACATTTTTAGCAAAAATTTAAATAATTATATATTTTTTGGAGCTTGTCTGTTTTGCATGTTATTTTGGCATTAATACAGTGGGGCAAAAAAGTATTTAGTCAGCCACCAATTGTGCAAGTTCTACCACTTAAAAAGATGAGAGGCCTGTAATTTTCATCATAGGTACACTTCAACTATGACAGACAAAATGAGAAAAATAATGAATTTATTTGCAAATTATGGTGGAAAATAAGTATTTGGTCAATAACAAAAGTTTATCTCAATACTTT
Organism: Oncorhynchus mykiss; assembly: GCF_013265735.2. NCBI lineage: Eukaryota > Metazoa > Chordata > Actinopteri > Salmoniformes > Salmonidae > Oncorhynchus > Oncorhynchus mykiss. The sequence continues at coordinate 47,893,331 of NC_048587.1, read as the reverse complement.
GTTGGCAATGACAGAGGTCAAACGTTTTCTGTAAGTCTTCACAAGGTTTTCACACACTGTTGCTGGTATTTTGGCCCATTCCTCCATGCAGATCTCCTCTAGAGCAGTGATGTTTTGGGGCTGTTGCTGGGCAACACAGACTTTCAACTCCCTCCAAAGATTTTCTATGGGGTTGAGATCTGGAGACTGGCTAGGCCACTCCAGGACCTTGAAATGCTTCTTAAGAAGCCACTCATTCGTTACCCGGGCGGTGTGTTTGGGATCATTGTCATGCTGAAAGACCCAGCCACGTTTCATCTTCAATGCCCTTGCTGATGGAAGGAGGTTTTCACTCAAAATCTCACGATACATGGCCCCATTCATTCTTTCCTTTACACGGATCAGTTGTCCTGGTCCCTTTGCAGAAAAACAGCCCCAAAGCATGATGTTTCCACCCCTATGCTTCACAGTAGGTATGGTGTCCTTTGGATGCAACTCAGCATTCTTTGTCCTCCAAACACTACGAGTTGAGTTTTTACCAAAAAGTTATATTTTGGTTTCATCTGACCATATGACATTCTCCCAATCTTCGTCTGGATCATCCAAATGCTCTCTAGCAAACTTCAGACGGGCCTGGACATGTACTGGCTTAAGCAGGGAGACACGTCTGGCACTGCAGGATTTGAGTCCCTGGCGGCGTAGTGTGTTACTGATGGTAGGCTTTGTTACTTTGGTCCCAGCTCTCTGCAGGTCATTCACTAGGTCTGTGTGGTTCTGGGATTTTTGCTCACCGTTCTTGTAATCGTTTTGACCCCACCGGGGTGAGATCTTGCATGGAGCCCCAGATCGAGGGAGATTATCAGTGGTCTTGTATGTCTTCCATTTCCAAATAACTTTCAGTGCAGCAAACTCTCTCCAGAGGTTCAGTGAGGATCTTTGAATGATCCAATGTTGACCTAAATGACTAATGATGATAAATACAATCCACCTGTGTGTAATCAAGTCTCCGTATAAATGCACCTGCTCTGTGATAGTCTCAGAGGTCCGTTAAAAGCGCAGAGAGCATCATGAAGAACAAAGAACACACCAGGCAGGTCCGAGATACTGTTGTGAAGAAGTTTAAAGCCGGATTTGGATCCAAAAAGATTTCCCAAGCTTTAAACATCCCAAGGAGCACTGTGCAAGCGATAATATTGAAATGGAAGGAGTATCAGACCACTGCAAATCTACCAAGACCTGGCCGTCCCTCTAAACTTTCAGCTCATACAAGGAGAAAACTGATCAGAGATGCAGCCAAGAGGCCCATGATCACTCTGGATGAACTGCAGAGATCTACAGCTGAGGTGGGAGACTCTGTCCATAGGACAACAATCAGTCGTATATTGCACAAATCTGGCCTTTATGGAAGAGTGGCAAGAAGAAAGACATTTCTTCAAGATATCCATAAAAAGTGTCGTTTAAAGTTTGCCACAAGCCACCTGGGAGACACACCAAACATGTGGAAGAAGGTGCTCTGGTCAGATGAAACCAAAATTGAACTTTTTGGCAACAATGCAAAACGTTATGTTTGGCGTAAAAGCAACACAGCTCATCACCCTGAACACACCATCCCCACTGTCAAACATGGTGGTGGCAGCATCATGGTTTGGGCCTGCTTTTCTTCAGCAGGGACAGGGAAGATGGTTAAAATTGATGGGAAGATGGATGGAGCCAAATACAGGACCATTCTGGAAGAAAACCTGATGGAGTCTGCAAAAGACCTGAGACTGGGACGGAGATTTGTCTTCCAACAAGACAATGATCCAAAACATAAAGCAACATTTACAATGGAATGGTTCAAAAATAAACATATCCAGGTGTTAGAATGGCCAAGTCAAAGTCCAGACCTGAATCCAATTGAGAAAACTGCTGTTCACAAATGCTCTCCATCCAACCTCACTTGAGCTCGAGCTGTTTTGCAAGGAGGAATGGGAAAAAATGTCAGTCTCTCGATGTGCAAAACTGATAGAGACATACCCTAAGCGACTTACAGCTGTAATCGCAGCAAAAGGTGGCGCTACAAAGTATTAACTTAAGGGGGCTGAATAATTTTGCACGCCCAATTTTTCAGTTTTTGATTTGTTAAAAAAGTTTGAAATATCCAATAAATGTCGTTCCACTTCATGATTGTGTCCCACTTGTTGTTGATTCTTCACAAAAAAATACAGTTTTACATCTTTATGTTTGAAGCCTGAAATGTGGCAAAAGGTCGCAAAGTTCAAGGGGGCCGAATACTTTCGCAAGGCACTGTAATTGATTACATTTAATAAAGCCACATACAAACATGGTCTCTTTTTTGTTTTCTTGAGTAAGGGAGCTCCAAAAGGCAGGTGTTTCAGTCTAGCTCAGTACTTTCTGTGGTGCTGTGGCAAGCCAGCAGAAAATACGGAGCGTTGTGCCGTGATTGTCTCAGTGTTCTGTCACTCATGGGGACACTACGTCACTGCCTAGTGTAGAGTGTAGAGCTCAAAAATTCAAGCCCCTTGGGTGCTGTCATAGAGTTACATTAGAAGTGCCCATCCAAGAAGTTTCAAGGTCATTGGACAAAGATAAAATGACATCAAATACATTATATATACAGTAGCTTTGACTGGACTGATCATGTCAACATCATACTTTCAAAATCATAGCTAGCAGTCATCATCATTAATCAAGTCGACAGTCTAGTGGCAAATCCTATATAATCCTTGTCATATGAAGATAAATAATTAAGAGAAATTATAAATAAAACGTATCGGTGCTCATTGACCATTGGACATAAAAATTACACAACAAGTTGGAAATCAGAAATTCAACATTGAGTGGTTTGGAATGAATCAGTGGCTAACTGCAAGCATTGCAAAACAATCATTAGCCTGCTATTCAGTGGAATGGCTGTGTGATCCCAAATCTAAGATTAAGGGTCTATATTCCTAGCTTAAAATTATAAACATTTAACATTGACCATGCTGTCAATGAAGCATGATTTGTGCCGTGCCCAAAACAACTGTTAAGTCAGAACTGCAAAATCTGACTTTAGTGAGTTCAAGACAACTGGGATCTCGGGAAAAAACGAGCTACGTCTGGGAAAATATGTTTTGAACTTTCATCCAACTCTGAATTGTAAATTGGGAACTCTGGCCTCTTTCTAGAGCTACGACCTGAAGATCACTTTTTTTCCCTCCAGGTTCCCAGTTGTCTTGAAATCACTATAAATCCAGAGAATCTCACTTTGACGAAGTTTGACGACAAAATGTGCCCACGAAGGACTGCCGCGCCACCTTTCTGTGAGCACAGCACAACAAGTTGAGTCCAAAAATGTATTTTATTCTGCTGCATTAATGATGTAACATGCCAGGGAGATATGTATACTGTAGCTAAGAAAGTGTATGTACTAAGTGTATGTTGTGTAGTAAACTGTTAGTAGCCCATGTGTCTAATAATTTGGTCTATTTTCACCTCTTAATTTTGCCTACTATTCTGACTTGATGGTGCACATGTAGCCCATAACCTGCTTTTGAGAAATGTAATCATCGAATATTGTAAAAGCTTTCATTGTCTGCTTATATGCCTCCTTTATTTATCCTACGGTTCTGCCTTGGTGTACATGGAGAACACTGTAAGAACGGCCCATGTTCTGAATTCTGTCATTGTACATTTCAAAAGTGCTGAACAAATAGTTATATTGACTACGCCCATCCTAGATCGCTCATTAGTGTCTTAATTCGAAATGACAGATTGCCTCTTATCCGCTTGTTGTCCCAGTATGGCATAGTTTGTCAATTGTCAGTAGAAACCACATTTGTTTAAGCAAGTCAGCCATATCAGCTATGTTTTTCAAAAGGCAGTAAATGAGCCTGAATGAATTGTTTCGCTGCCAGACAAGGCTCCACTGTTAGCCAGGTGTAGCAGTGGTAAGGTGTTGGGACTGCTGTTGGGACAGCTTTATGTAGGCCCTAACAGTTTGTGGACACCGTTTGTCACCATTATAGTGCAATTAATGTATTGTTTAGTGTTGTGTTGTGTAGTGGCTTTGCTGGCATGCATCCCAAACATTTATTTTTTCCCCCACCAAGATTTACATGCTAAAATCGCCACTGCTCTCAGATATAGGACAGACACTTCAGAACTAACTTCCTTTAGATGTTTTTAGTTGTTCCATGTCATTTACGTGTTATTCAATGCGTTTGTGTGAGCTAATAGCGGTAAAGCCAAAAATATTTTTTCAGAAAAAATATATTTGTAATACTTTAAGGAGTTAAAACGTTAAATAAAATAGCAAAATGATCCTTGGTATGACCTTCTATGGGTTAAGGCTAAGGTTAGGGTAGGGATGTCCCACGACCCGAGATAGGACTGACCATCATTTTTGTTTAGCAGCAGTAGTTACATCTGCGGATTAATCTTGACTTTCTCCGCATGTGTCCCAATGGCAATCACCACGAGAGCATGTATGAACTTCTACATTATAATTCTAAACTAGCTCTTGCACACGCTATTTCTGTCTCCCCCAGCTCTGTCGGTTTCTCCCATCGACTTATTTAGCCTGGTTTAGTGTTGGGGAGTTGGCAATCAGGTCCATGGACAGTGCGACTTGTTGAGCAAAATAATTTCAGCACCATGGACAGCTCGAGCAGAAAGACGCTAATTTGCCCTAATATAGACCTATCCATGGTTCTGCACAGTATTTTTTTTAAAGATGAGGTGAGCTTTAATCAGGTTTAAGACATTGCGTGGAATGTGATAGCATATGGTAAATATGCATTACATATAATATAAGGGAATGAATTCCTAAAGGAAAAAGACTACATCGGCAGAACTTTTCAGGCATAGAAAATAGCATTTAGTGATGAATATAAAAACGTCTCTGGGTATGATGACACTGTGCTTGGAACGACACCATTGTATGTGTGGACCATTATTCAGTCCAGTGAATAGAAGTATATACCCAACTTAATTTCATTAGCCTACCCATTTTTTGTCTTGCGTAGCCTATGCTTCTCATGCTGGAAAAACAACCACCCTATAACGCTCTCTCTAATCTCATTTGGAAGTTACCATAACCGGAATGTCTGCATCCGTGACCATATTTTGTCCGTGCACAAATTATGAGAAATAAATGAATTGCTCGGCAGCACAACTCGACCCATATTTCCTCATGTGCGTTTTGGGCTGTCACAGATTCACCGTCATTGTTTAACAATACATGAATCTCTCTCTTCGTCGGAATGCCTCCTCCCCTACTCGCTTTGCGCACCATGCTCTCTCCCATCTCAGGTCTGATTTGCTCACCCGCGCTCAAATAGCTTGTGCAGTTCTATCTCCACCGACTCCCATGCTTGCAACCGCGCTGATGGGTTTGAAAATTTAAGTAGCCTAGTTTTGATAACGTCATGGAGATAATTTTCTAAGAACACATGTAGAGAGATTGTGCTCTGAGGAACAATTCTGAGGAGGACAATATCTATATACATTCAACGTTTTATTTTGAAAAAAATAACCGAATGATTTTCTATACCTTCATGGATGACGAGAACATTCGTGAAAACTCTCACCAACACGGATGGTAGTGTTCTCTAAATTGGATATGTGTTTCTGGACTTTTATAATACCAAGACTGTGCGCTCTTCTTCTTCGAGTCTCTTCTTACATGCGCTAGAGAAGCTGAAATGAAGGGGTGGAAGGACAGCACAATGAGGGGCAAATACTTTATACTGGGTTACTTGTTGGTCAAAGTTATGGCGCTGGTCTGCAAGGCGGACGGAGAACCAGGACAACTGGAGGGCTTTGTCATGATGACGACGTGCAACGGATCCAGGGAGGATGAGGGTGCAGGCTTCTCGGAGCCCCCACACACGGAGGACAGGTGTCGGGGGTATTACGATGTGATGGGCCAGTGGGACCCGCCGTTCGTTTGTAAAACGGGCGATTATCTGTACTGCTGCGGCACCTGTGGCTTTCGGTTCTGCTGCTCCTACAAGACCTCGCGGTTGGATCAGAGCACCTGTAAAAACTACGACACTCCGGTGTGGATGATGACAGGTCAAACCCCGTTTAAGAAAAACGACCTTCGGCACGACCCCACCAAAGATAAAACTAATTTAATCGTGTATATCATCTGTGGAGTAGTGGCTATCATGGCACTTGTTGGGATATTCACCAAACTCGGCCTGGAAAAGGCGCACCGACCCCAGAGAGAGAATATGACTAGGTGGGTTTCTGGGGTCCTGCTACCGTTGAGCGTGCCGCGATCTTCTTTGTTGTGCATGTTTTCAAGGAGCTTGCTTGGTGCTCACATGTAGGCTAGAGCGCGCGCCACAATAATATTTGACTCTTGGGTTCTAGCCTCACGCTTGCAAGGTTTATATTGGCAAACTGCGATAGGCTAACTCATTCTAATAGCGTTGTCGCTGAAATAAGAAAGCTAGGATATCATCTAAACTTATTTTTTGTTAACATTATAATACATATAAACCAATCAATGACTTTTACGCGCACAATACACGCTTCTTCAATGGGTAGAAAGTAGCTGTCATCGATAGTTTATTAATTGGACTAGATTGCATAATGTCATCACCTGTGTGGGCTGCTTGCCTGATTCATTCGCAGAGAGCGCGGGGGCGTGTGTCTCTTGCAGTGGATAGCCACATGCTCTCCGCTCCGCAACATGCGCAGGCTATTCCTTTATTTGGAGACCTTTCTCTAACATTGAATCAATAGCTCCTATTCGTCTTCTTTATGAAAATGTCTTACTTATTCACTGAGATTTATATTTTTCTAATTAATGTGGAACCCGCTCACTCAATCAAACAGTTAAATTAACAAATTCATATGAAAATGTTGCTTTATATGGAAGCAGAGATGCAATATTTTATATTATGTGATCATCTTGAACTAGGTGCCCTGTGCACACAACTGTGCAGCGTTGAAATCAAGCGTTATGCACGGTTCTTCATAGACAACGAAAAATATGTCCTGTCTGGCTATTTCTTACATCTGGATAAATGGCAATCTCTCTCTCTTTTTCTATCTTTCTCACACAGGGCTGTCCAGAGTGTGTTACAGGTCGGTTGTCCAGGTGAGCAGTTCCAGGGGGAGGACACCCTCGCCATGCACGCACAGAACTATGACACAAGGGCCAACAACCTCCGTAAGTTTCACACTTTCTGCCCCTATAAGCAGAGGTTTTTGGTGGTATGGTTGTGGACTGAAGGGTTGGTCATGGAGGCCCCAAACAGACAATAGCAAACATAATGTGGGCAGGTTGCATATTGTACACAGACTCTCAATTAAGCATTTGGTCTCTGTAACGGTATAGGTTGTAGCCCTTGTATCAAAGCCAGGTTTATTTGTTTCAAATGTGGCATTCATTTTATAATCTTAGATGTATTCATGTGGAGGGAAACAAACTGCTTTCTGCTTTGTAAATCCAGTGATAATTTACTTTTATTTTTGTCCCATGCCTACATGATTCAAGATGTGTAAAAAGGAGGGGAGAGAGAGAAATAAAAAAAAGAGAGAGAAGAGGAGAGAGAACAACACAGCAGTGTGAATGGCATCTATTTCTGTTGCGTCCCGTGGGCTGCAACCACAGTTATAGGCTTTGTATTTGAACACAGATCAACCAACTCAGAAACACAGAAGAGTCTTAATCTGGAGTATTTAATACACATCTGTTGTACTACTGATTCTGATTCCAGTATGATTATATCACCCCAGTTTGTGACTGGATGTGTTTCGACCTAAAAATTAAAAAATGATCCCAACACAAAGCAAGTGGCACATCTAAGCCCCCTCCTACTTGAAAGGATGTATTTTAAGACATACTGACTGAGACCATGAGTGTAGCTGACAGTGCTGTTGTTAGTGGAATTTGTTCTATTTTCTTGATTCTATCAAACACAATCAGACTGACACACCTTATCATCCGGTTTGACGGTACTGGGCTCCTAACAGCTCTCCTTCTAATCACTTTAAAGTAGGGCCCTTTGTCTCTAATGTCTTCTGGGGTGCTAGTTTCGGCTGTCATCGATTTATATCTATAAATAACTGCCACTGATGCTTCGAAGAGGCAGATGTACCAGGTCTACCTGGCAATGAAAGTTTCAGCCTCAAGGGATCTTTCCTGGTTAAAAAATGGCTGTACACTGAGTGTATAAAACATTAGGAACTCCTACTCTTTCCATGACAGACTGACCGGGTGAATCAATGTGAAAGCTATAATCAGTTATTGATGTAAGTTGTTAAATCCACTTCAATCAGTGTAGATGAAGGGGAGGAGACAGGTTAAAGAAGGATTTTTAAGCCTTGAGACAATTGAGACATGGATTGTGTGTGTGTGTGCCATTTAGAGGGTGAACGGGCAAGACAAAAGATTGAAGTGCCTTTGAACAGGGTATGGTAGTAAGTTTGTGTTAAGAACTGCAATGCTGCTGGGATTTTCACTCTGAACAGCTTCCCGGATATATCAAGAATGGTCCACCACCCAAAGGACATCCAGCCAACTTGACTCAACTGTGGGAAGTATTGGAGTCAACATGGGTCAGCATCCCTGTGGAACGCATTCGACACCCTGTAGAGTCCATGACCCAACCAATTGTGGCTATTCTGAGGGCAAAAGAGAGGAAGGTGGAGGTGTGCTCAACTCAATACCTGGGAGTCCTGGCTGGGGAAATGGTGATTATTAGCAATGTGGAATCCTGCTCCCTGAACCCTTTAGTCTTAGGGCTTGTGGGTAACCATGTGGAATGTTATTAACCCCTGTGATCTGATTAGATCCCCAGAGAGGCCCCATATTGGTTTAGAGGTCTCTATCAGCCATGAGACGGATTTATCATAGAAAGAGGTATGGATGGAGGGATGATGGGGTGGGGGGTAAAAGTGGTGTGGTTCATGTGGAGTGTGGATGTATTACAGTATTTGTCGAAGATAAATTAAAGGGAGAAGCTAAATCTTGTGAGATGCCGATTGAGGTGAAACACACTACTGTTCAAAGTTCGACTGTGTACGTCTCTTGTTGATCACATTCTATTTTTAGAGCAGACCATCTATTGATTATAGCTTATGGCCAGATTGCCCTGTTACTGGCAACATCAATAGATCCCATCTTAGGTGTCCTCACCCAGCTTTGGAGAAAAATGCCCAGGGAAGTTTGTATGGCTGATACTCATAACAATCCCTGTTTCTACAGGGCAATGGCGGATAACAGCTTGGGATTAGCTACTTTCTCCACCAATCATTTTCTCCAAGCACCTCTTAGTGTAAGTTTAAGACAAGACTAGAACAAGAGTTTGTTCCTAACATCGTTTTGACAGCATGTGACAGCAGTTTTGACAGCATGTGGGATGTTTTAATGTGTAAAAAACATTTACCATGTATTGCACATGTGAGATGTCTCACAGAACACATCAACAAGTAGCTAATACATCAGATCTCATTATGTTAGACCCCATGAAGACTGGGGCCTCTGCTACAGTTTAGTCCTGAACCAAGCAGCCCTCCTATCCCCTGAACAAAGCTGCCCTCCTATCCCCTGAACAAAGCAGCCCTCCTGTCCCCTGAACCAAGCAGCCCTCCTGTCCCCTGAACCAAGCAGCCCTCCTGTCCCCTGAACCAAGCAGCCCTCCTGTCCCCTGAACCAAGCAGCCCTCCTGTCCCCTGAACCAAGCAGCCCTCCTATCCCTTGAACCAAGCAGCCCTCCTATCCCTTGAACCAAGCGGCCCTCCTATCCCTTGAACCAAGCGGCCCTCCTATCCCTTGAACCAAGCAGCCCTCCTGTCCCCTGAACCAAGCAGCCCTCCTGTCCCCTGAACCAAGCAGCCCTCCTGTCCCCTGAACCAAGCAGCCCTCCTATCCCCTGAACCAAGCAGCCCTCATATCCCCTGAACCAAGCAGCCCTTATATCCCCTGCTGGGCTGGTGATCACAATTTAATGTAATCTCAAAACTATATACTTTTTTAGAATTCTTAAAGAACTCAAAATCCTGTGTCTCTGAGACTTCAGCATCAAAGATGGAGTGAGAGATGGAAATAAAGTGGGAGAGAGACACAGAGAAGGGGAGAGGGAGAGAGAGAGAAAGGGAGAGAGAGAGAGAAAGGGAGAGAGGATGACATGTCAAGACTGCACTGATCCTCTTTGACAATGTTAACAGTTAAATATCTTTTGAGTGACAAAAGTTGACATACTGCAGGCAGAATTTAACCTCGTTTACATCTGTGAAGGGTAGAGTGTCATACAAACTATATGAAACCACTGCTGCTTCTGGTAGGATTGCAAAGAAAACGTTTTTTGTTTTGTCATATTGTCAATCAACCTGAACTCTTGAGGTGGGACATTGAGAGAAACAGAGGATAGAAATGTATTATTGAGAGCCCCAGAAAGAGGGCAGGGTAGACTTTCCATCCATTGGCTGACTGAGACAGTGATCTGTATTCACAACTCATGTTCACAAAGATAATTACCTGCCTAGCGGTTATAATCTTCCGCTATACATCTCCAGATATGCATTAAGCACTTATTATATTTAATAGGTAATTGCTTCGAGACCACACAGCATGAAGAAAGACTCTGTCTGCAAAACAATCTCCACTCTAGAATTACTCTAACCTCATCTACTGTTTATTAATTATGCCAAAATGGATCACCTGCAGTGGTGTGTGTGTGTGTGTGTGTGTGTTGCATGTTTGCGTATGTGTGTGGTGTATGTGTGCAAGTGGGGGTGCGAGTGTGTCTAAAATGTAACGCTACTGCTGGGTTTATCAGATCAGAGTTTTGCTGAGAGGCACAACTTCACCCTGACCTCTAAGTCACCCGTCACCGAAGACTCTTGTCAGTTCTTATCTGCAACTCTTCCATCCTGACCCCTTCACAGACAGGCATCCAGGAAGCGGCCACAGACAGGCATCCAGGAAGCGGCCACAGACAGGCATCCAGGAAGCGGCCACAGACAGGCATCCAGGAAGCGGCCACAGACAGGCATCCAGGAAGCGGCCACAGACAGGCATCCAGGAAGCGGCCACAGACAGGCATCCAGGAAGCGGCCACAGACAGGCATCCAGGAAGCGGCCACAGACAGGCATCCAGGAAGCGGCCACAGACAGGCATCCAGGAAGCGGCCACAGACAGGCATCCAGGAAGCGGCCACAGACAGGCATCCAGGAAGCGGCCACAGACAGGCATCCAGGAAGCGGCCACAGACAGGCATTCAGGAAGCAGCAACAAACAGGCATCCAGGAACCAGCCACAGAGAGGCACAAAGCAAATGAAAAGAAAGAACATTGTAATTTTCCAATCAAGGTGCAGGAACAGGAGCAAGCTAAGGATAAAACAAATATTCAGCGACTCTAGGGAGGACAATAAGAGTTCACATCAAAATAATTATTTATAATAGGCATAAAACATAATCAATAAAAAATATAATTATAATATGAAATTCCTTTGTCCTCCTAAGAGTTTCATAATGTTTTTGAATCTACAGACTGACCCAGGCCCAGACACGCTCCTCCCGGGCCTCGTTCCTGTGCCCTTGCTTAGGCTAATTACCCTAATGTGGGTCCTCTCAGCAGCACCGGAGATCGATTAGGCCTTGTTCATTAGGGCTGTGGGCCTCCCAGCCTCGTCAGATGGATCTGATTGACTAGACACAGTAATCAGCTCATTCAGACACACGGGGAGGTTGGGACTCACTGCTCCTTGGAAGAAATAGAAGTCAAGTAGAAAACCGAGAAAACAGAAGAGACAAAGTTGAGTAAGGGAAGTAGAATAGCCAAACTGTTGAAATGCTTTCAGAGATCTATCTAAGGATATTTACCATGAAGGTCCCATGTATGTCCTGATTGTCCTCCATCTGACTGATTACTGGACTTGGCCTTAATGTATGACTCGGTTCATATGTATAATTGTCCATCTTGTTGTCATGGTGTAATAATAAAATAAGCTGTAAGGAGTCTATATCTTAGTAGGGTATAATCAGCAAACTTCCCTCTCTCCTTGCACCACCCTGGGGAATACTAATCGGTTCATTTACAGCCAGAGACTCAAATCAAGTGTTTTACAGGTAATTACTTGTGTGTGTGGAGTGGGTCGAACTGAGTGCAAGTGAATAGCCTATCATGTCTTCAAGGTAGCGAGTCATCAGACATTTATACACTATATATATTGATCACACGCACTGGAATATGTTTCGGTCAGCCTCAGAGAACAACATCAACCTATACGCTGACTCAGTGAGTGCGTTTTATAAAGAAGTGCATTGGGGATGTTGTACCCACTGTGACTATTAAAACCTATCCTAACCAGAAACCGTGGATGGATGGCGGCATTCGTGCAAAACTGAGAGCACGATCCACCGCATTTAACCATGGAAAGAAGTCTGAGAATATGACTGAATATAAACAGTGTAGTTATTCCCTCGCAAGGCAATCAAACAAGCGAAATGCCAGTACAGGGACAAGGTGGAGTCGCATTTCAACAGCTCAGACACGATAAGTATGTGGCAGAGTCTACAGGAATTCACAGACTACAAAAAGAAAACCAGCCACGTCACGGACACCGACATCACGCTTACAGACAAACTAAACACCTTCTTTGCCCGCTTTGAGGATAATACAGTGCCACCTCCAATCTCTCTGTGGCTGACATGAGTAAAACATTTTAAGCGTTTTAACCTTCAAAAGGCTGCTGGCCCTGACGGCATCACCAGCCATGTCATCAGAGCATGCGCAGACCAGCTGGCTGGTGTGTTTATGGACATATTTAATCGCTCCCTATCCCAGTCTGCTGTCCCCACATGCTTCAAGATTGCTACCATTGTTCCTGTACCCAAGAAGGAAAAGATAACTGAACTAAATGACTATCGCCCCGTAGCACTCACTTCTGTCATCATGAAGTGCTTTGAGAGACTAATCAAGGATCAAATCACCTCCACCTTACCGGCCACCCTAGACCCACTTTAGTTTGCATACCGCCCCAACAGGTCCACAGACAACACAATCACCATCACACTGCACACTGCCCTATTCCATCTGGACAAAAGGAATACCTATGTAAGATTGCTGTTCATTGACTACAGCTCAATATTCAACACCATAGTACCCTCCAAGCTCATCATCAAGCTGAAGGACCTGGGCCTCAACCCCGCCCTGTGCAATTGGGTCCTTGACTTTCTGACGGGCTGCCCCCAGGTGGTGAAGGTAGGAAACCACATCTCCACTTCGCTGAACCTCAACACTGGGGCCTCACAAAGGTGCGTGCTCAGCCCCCTCCTGTACTCCCTGTTCACCCACGACGGCGTGGCCATGCATGCCTCCAACTCAATCATCAAGTTTGCAGACGGCACAACAGTAGTGGGCTTGATTTCCAACAACGACGACGCAGCCTACAGGGAGGAGGTGAGGACACTCGGAGTGTGGTGTCAGGAAATCAACGTCAACAAAACAAAGGAGAGGACCATGGACTTTAGGAAACAGCAGAGGAAGAACCCGCCTATGGTCCACCCACACAAATGGTCCACCCACACAGATAGTGTGGTGAAGAAGGCGCAACAGCGCCTCTTCAACCTCAGGAGGATGAAGAAATTTGGTTTGTCACCCAACATCCTGACAAACTTTTACAGATGCACAATCCAGAGCATCCTGTTGGGCTGTATCACCGCCTAGTACGGCAACTGCACCGCCCTCAACCGCAAGGCTCTCCAGAGGGTGGTGCGGTCTGCACAACACATCACCGGGGGCAAACTACCTGCCCTCCATGACACCTACAACACCCGATGTCACAGGAAGGCCAAAAAGATCATCAAAGACATCAACCACCCGAGCCACTGTCGGTTCACAACTACCATCCAGAAGTCAAGGTCAGTACAGGTGCATCAAAGCTGGAACCAAGCGATTGAGAACCAGCTTCTATCTCAAGGCAATCAGACTGCTAAACAGCAATCACTAACTCAGAGGCTGCTGCCTACATCGAGACCCAATCACTGGCCACTTTAATAAATGGATCACTAGTCACTTTACACAATGCCATCCTAATAATGTTTACATGTACAGTGGGGCAAAAAAGTATTTAGTCAGCCACCAATTGTGCAAGTTCTCCCACTTAAAAAGATGAGAGAGGCCTGTAATTTTCATCATAGGTACACTTCAACTATGACAGAAAAAATGAGAAAAATCCCGAAAATCACATTGTAGGATTTTAAATGAATTTATTTGCAAATTATGGTGGAAAATAAGTATTTGGTCAATAACAAAAGTGTATCTCAATACTTTGTTATATACCCTTTGTTGGCAATGACAGAGGTCAAACGTTTTCTGTAAGTCTTCACAAGGTTTTCACACACTGTTGCTGGTATTTTGGCCCATTCCTCCATGCAGATCTCCTCTAGAGCAGTGATGTTTTGGGACTGTTGCTGGGCAACACGGACTTTCAACTCCCTCCAAAGATTTTCTATGGGGTTGAGATCTGGAGACTGGCTAGGCCACTCCAGGACCTTGAAATGCTTCTTACGAAGCCACTCCTTCGTTGCCCGTGCGGTGTGTTTGGGATCATTGTCATGCTGAAAGACCCAGCCACGTTTCATCTTCAATGCCCTTGCTGATGGAAGGAGGTTTTCACTCAAAATCTCACGATACATGGCCCCATTCATTCTTTTCTTTACAGGGATCAGTCGTCCTGGTCCCTTTGCAGAAAAACAGCCCCAAAGCATGATGTTTCCACTCCCATGCTTCACAGTAGGTATGGCGTTCTTTGGATGCAACTCTTTGGATGTCCTCCAGGATTCTTTGTCCTCCAAACACGACGAGTTGAGTTTTTACCAAAAAGTTATATTTTGGTTTCATCTGACCAAATGACATTCTCCCAATCTTCCTCTGGATCATCCAAATGCTCTCTAGCAAACTTCAGACGGGCCTGGACATGTACTGGCTTAAGCAGGGGGACACGTCTGGCACTGCAGGATTTGAGTCCCTGGCGGCGTAGTGTGTTACTGATGGTAGGCTTTGTTACTTTGGTCCCAGCTCTCTGCAGGTAATTCACTAGGTCCCCCCGTGTGGTTCTGGGATTTTTGCTCATCGTTCTTGTGATCATTTTGACCCCACGGGGTGAGATCTTGCGTGGAGCCCCAGACCGAGGGAGATTATCAGTGGTCTTGTATGTCTTCCATTTCCTAATAATTGTTCCCACAGTTGATTTCTTCAAACCAAGCTGCTTACCTATTGCAGATTCAGTCTTCCCAGCCTGGTGCAGGTCTACGATTTTGTTTCTGGTGTCCTTTGACAGCTCTTTGGTCTTGTCCATAGTGGAGTTGGAGTGTGACTGTTTGAGGTTGTGGACAGGTGTCTTTTATACTGATAACAAGTTCAAACAGGTGCCATTAATACAGGTAACGAGTGGACAGAGGAGCCTCTTAAAGAAGAAGTTACAGGTCTGTGAGAGCCAGAAATCTTGCTTGTTTGTAGGTGACCAAATACTTATTTTCCAAAGAGCTCAGTGACTTTCAACATGGCATCATCATAGGATGCCACCTTTCCAACAAATCAGTTCTTCAAATGTATGCCTGCTAGAGCTGCCCCGGTCACCTGTAAGTGCTGTTATTGTAAAAAAAAATGTAAACGTCTAGGAGCAACAACGGCTCAGCCACAAACACACAGCAGAGTGCTGAAGAGCGTAGCACATAAAAAATTGTCTGTTTTCGATTGCAACACTCCCTACCGAGCTCCAACCTGCCTCTGGCAGCAACGTCAGCACAATAACTGTTTATCAGGAGCTTCATGAAATGGGTTTCCATGGTCGAACAACCGCACACAAGCCTAAGATCACCATGTGCAATGCCAAGCATCAGCTGGAGTGGTGTAAAGCTCGCCATCATTGGACTCTGGAGCAGTGGAAACACGTTCTCTGTTGTGATGAATCACGCTTCACCATCTGGCAGTCCGATGAACGAAGCTGGGTTTGGTGGATGCCAGGAGAATGCTACCTTCCCGAATGCATAGTGCCATCTGTAAAGTTTGGTGGAGGAGGAATAATGGTCTGGGGCTGTTTTTTTATGGTTCCATTGAAGGGAAATCTTAACGCTACAGCATACAATGACATTCTAGACAATTCTGTGCTTCCAACTTTGTGGCAACAGTTTGGGGATGACCCTTTCCTGTTTCAGCATGACAATGCCTCCGTGCACAAAGTGAGGTCCATCCAGAAATGGTTCTTTGAGATCGATGTGGAAGAACTTGACTGGCCTGCACAGAGCCCTGACCTCAACCCAATCGAACACCTTTGGGATGAATTGGAACACAGACTGCGAACCAGGCCTAATCACCCAACATCAGTGCTCGACCTCACTAATGCCCTTGTGGCTGAATGGAAGCCAGTCACAACAGCAATGCTCCAACATCTAGTGGAAAACATTCCCAAAAGAGTGGAGGCTGTTATAGCAGAAAAGGGGGGACCAACTTCATATTAATGCCCATGATTTTGGAATGAGATGTTCGACGAGCAGGTGTCCACATACTTTTGGTCATGTACTGTATTACTATGCCCATCTACTCTACATCCATGTCATTATGATACGTAGGGATAAAAATATGAGCATTCCTCCTTTTGTGTCTTTTGAGTAGGTGGGAATCCATAGAATTTTAATTGAATGTTACAGTGAGTATCATATTGTACAGTTTAATTCATTTGATTTCATTAAGATGTTCACAAACATTAGGATTATGTGTTTAATCTGCTAAAGGGAATTATTTTTTCCAGATGTCCTCTGATTTGAAATGTCTTAAGTTGTAATGTTGACAGCTACGTCACCTGATACTAATACTTAAGGAGGGAAATTATTATTGATTGAGACTCGGTGTTATGATGCATATGGAATACATCAATATAGCTCATACTGAAAAATACACTTGTCTTGATGACAAAATTCTCCTCTGTCAAAAAATATATTGTAATGAAGGGAGGAAAATTTGAGAGTCATTCTAACACTATTTAGCATCTGTATGTGGCTACACAGTAGTATTTAGCATCTGTATGTGGCTACACAGTAGTATTTAGCTTCCCAAACATGTGCCAGAGTTAGTATTTAGTTGCCCTAACATGTGGCTGTGCTACACAGTAGGAAATCCCCTGTAATCTCTTGTATTGTTAGAGGTTTCATCATATTTTCACTGAGAAAATTTAATTTGAATATTCTTTCTTTAAAATTATTACGTTGATAAACGCCTCTGTATGTAGGTTGGCATTGTAAAATTGTATTGTGAAGAAAGGCTATACAGAGTTTTCATGTTGGTTCAAATCTCTGACCCAACAGAACCTCCTGCGAATTATGGTACAATCTCTCTGTACACGGACGGAGATGTTTGGCTGAGAGAGCGAACAGGCTGTTTTGGGTGGGGGGCCCACAGCAACAGATCAGTCATGTCCCAAGGCAATAACCTTACACACACACACTCCCTCAGGACATGCCCTTGGGGCAGGCAGCAGATTCGTTTGGCTAACTGACTAGCGCCACCAGCAATGTCATATTACTGGCAGGGAGACCGCCAACTGAGAGCACATTTTGTGATGTACCACCACCTTCCCTCTCTCTTAATGCACCTCTCTATGGATCTCCCTGTCTGCCTCCTGGGCTCTGGCCCTGCCCAGGGAACTGGGACATGTGGTGGCTGTGAGAAGTGCATCACGGAGCTGGACACATTCACAGGTCTACTGCTGAACTGGTCTGATCTGGTCTATCTATTTAGGATTGCTGTTTACACATACTGAATCCTGCTGCTTTCTGGGTTTTGGTTTTGTCAGACTTTTATAATTAGCTTGCAATGGATTTGAGAAGCATTGATTGTAGGGATTATTTGTAAGTTATGCTTTACTTTGTTTTGAAGTTTGACCTTTTTGATTGATGTTTTCAATGAACAAGTTGTTTCTTTCATCAGTCGTGTATGATGATAATACCTGCCAGGAAACATGTTTTACAATTAACCCGCTAGAGTCTGACATGCTGACCAGACCACTCGCGCACCATCGCGCACGTCTTGATTTTGTCCACCCACACCAGGCGTGATCAAGACACAGGCTGAAATATCAAAACGTCGAAAAGCATCACACATTTATGGCAATTTAGTTGGCTAGCTGCTGTTGCTAACCAATTTTGTCCTGGGATATAAAAATTGGGTTGTTATTTTACCTGAAATGCACAAGGTCCTCTACTCCGACAATTAATACACAGATAAAAGGGTAAACCTAGTTAGTTTCTAGTAATCTCTCATCCTTCAGGCTTCTTCTTCTTTGTACTTTATATGGCGGTTGGCAACCAACTTTACGGTGCATTACCACTACCAACTGGACTGGAGTGTGGACCCCAGTTCATCTTTCAATCACCCACGTGGTTATATGCTCTTAAAAACCAATGAAGAGAGGGAAGAAACAGGACTTTCAGCGCATCAAGCGTCACAAATAGAACCAAGTTCTATTTTAGTGCCTGGCTACGCAGATGCTTGTTGACGCTCGCGAGCAGTGTGGGTGCAATGATTGAATAACATTTTACATTGCGAGTGGTGTGGTCAGCATGTAAGCCTGGTGTGGGTTCTGCTAAGCTAACGTATTGAATTGTTTTAAGATGGTCATACCAAGGATCATATATACAGGAAAAGGAGGACCGAGCATGCCCCCATTCTCATTGACATGGCTGTAGTGGAGCAGGTTGAGAGCTTCAACTTCCTTGGCGTCCACATCACCAACAAACTAACATGGTCCAAGCACACCAAGACAGTCGTGAAAAGGGCACGACAAAACCTATTCCCCCTCAGGAGACTGAAAAGATTTGGCATGGGTCCTCAGATCCTCAAAAGGTTTTACATCTGCACCATTGAGAGCATCCTGACGGGTTGCATCACTGCCTGGTATGGTGACTGCTCGGCCTCCGACCGCAAGGCACTACAGAGGGTAGTGCGTATGGCTCAGTACATCACTGGGGCCAAGCTTCCTGCCATCCAGGACCTCTATACCAGGTGGTGTCAGAGGAAGGCCCAAAAAATGGTCAAAGACTCCAGCCACCCTAGTCGTAGACTGTTCTCTCTGCTACCGCACGGCAAGCGGTACCAGAGCGCCAAGACTAGGTCCAAGAGGCTTCTAAACAGCTTCTACCCCCAAACCATAACACTTCTGAACAGCTAATCAAATGGATACCCAGACTTTTTGCACCCCCCTACGCTGCTGCTACTCTCTGTTATCATCTATGCATAGCCACTTTAATAACCCTACCTGCATGAACATAATTACCTCAACTACCTCGACACCAGTGCCCCCGCACATTGACACATTGACTCTGTACCGGTACCCCCTGTATATAGTCGCGCTACTGTTATTTACTGCTGCTCTTTAATGATTTGTATTTCTTAATTTATTGTTTTCTTTTTTAGGTATTTTCTTAACTGCATTGTTGGTTAAGGGCTTGTAAGTAAGCATTTCACTGTTGTATTCGGCGCATGTGACAAATAACATTTGATTTGATATTTGACTTGTAATTTTAGGAATCCTTTATTTATCCCCAATGAAACACTGAATCTGGCCTTACTGCTAATAGACCATCGAAACATGAAATAACATACATGGAAAAACAGTCAAACAAAACAGACCCAAAGGACGTTTGTTTTGAAGTGTCTGTCCTATATCTGACAGATCAGGATTTTTTTCTGTACACATATACCCCTTTTTTGGTCACTAAACTACTTCCAAATAGACTGAGTATACCAAACATTAGGAACACCTTCCTAATATTGAGTCGTCCCCCCCCCCCCCCCCACAAATTACATCAATAAGGGGTCATAGCTTTCATGACATCATAGAATGCATAATATCAAAGACTTCCATACAACCTTAGCCTTCAAAATAATCATCTCTCTACCTAGCTTGATCTGTTATAATATTTAGATAATATGATTATGATCTGTTATCATGTTTATCATTCCCTTCACTCTGTTCATACATTCTTAGCATTTTTTTGCTATCTAGAACCAAAAATGGTTATTCAGCTGTCCCCATAGGAGAACCCTATGAAGAACCCACTTTGGTTCCAGATATAACCCTTTTGGGTTCCATGTAGATCCCTTTCCACAAAGGGTTCTACCTAAAACCAAAAAGGGTTCTCCTATGGGGACAGCTGCAGAACCCTTTTGGAACCCTTTTTTCAAAGAATGTAGATGTGTCTGTGAACCTGGTGATTCTCATGGAAATGCTGCTAGTTTCTCTGCCCTTTTGTCATCCACTGTATTTTGTCTAATGCATATATGCAAATGCACCAGTTCAGGATCTCCACAGATGACACGGATCATGTGCACTCCGTCTGGGATCATGCAGAAAACCAAACAGTTATGAGTTTCTGTTTATTGGATCAGCCATCAAGTCAAGATTCAGTGTGATATGATTACAGGTGATTGATAACTGTATCTAACACTGTCACATCGTACTGTATCTAGCACTGTGACATATTGGCACTTTTTGACTCAGCCATTGTTTCTGTCTTGCCAGTATGTTAGTCTTTGCGACGTGACAGCAAGTTTCCCCTTGGGGATCAATCAAGTCTGAATCTGTCTGTCAGTATGGCACACTGCAGAATACTCCCTTCAAACCCTACTTTTAAAGGTGTTCAATATTTTTTCATAATCTCCTTTTCTTCAAAGTGAAACATGCATCATTCAACATTTCCATTGTCTGAACATGCACAGACTAAACTCATGCAGGCAATAAGTACCACTGACTGAAACAGAGAGGACAGACTGGACAGAGAGTGACTGAACCAGAGAGGACAGAGAGTGACTGAACCAGGGAGGACAGACTAGACAGAGAGTGACTGAACCAGGGAGGACATACTGGACAGAGAGTGACTGAACCAGAGAGGACAGACTGGACAGAGAGTGACTGAACCAGGGAGGACAGACTAGACAGAGAGTGACTGAACCAAGGAGGACAGACTGGACAGAGAGTGACTGAACCAGAGAGGACAGACTGGACAGAGAGTGACTGAACCAGGGAGGACAGACTAGACAGAGAGTGACTGAACCAGGGAGGACAGACTAGACAGAGATTGACTGAACCAAGGAGGACAGACTGGACAGAGAGTGACTGAACCAGAGAGGACAGACTGGACAGAGAGTGACTGAACCAGGGAGGTCAGACTGGACAGAGAGTGACTGAACCAGGGAGGTCAGACTGGACAGAGAGTGACTGAACCAGGGAGGACAGACTGGACAGAGAGTGACAGAACCAGGGAGGACAGACTGGACAGAGAGTGACTGAACCAGGGAGGACAGACTGGACAGAGAGTGACTGAACCAGGGAGGACAGACTGGACAGAGAGTGACTGAACCAGGGAGGACAGACTGGACAGAGAGTGACTGAACCAGGGAGGACAGACTGGACAGAGAGTGACTGAAACCATGCTCAAAGGGATATTCAATGGTATATTCAATGGGATATTCAATGTCTGCTTTTTTTTTGTTTTACCAGTCAACAAATAGGTGCCCTTCTTTGGAAAGCATTGTAAAACCTCCCTGGTCTTTGTGGTTGAATCTCATGTAACTTATTATGTGACTTGTTAAGCAAGTTTTTACTCCTGAATGTATTTAGGCTTACCATAACAAAATGGTTGAATACTTATTGACATTTCAGCTTTTAATTTTTTATATACATTTGTAAAAGTTTTGTAAAACAGAATTTCACTTTGACATTATGGGGTATTGTGTGTGTGTGTGTGTGTGTGTGTGTAGTCTAGTGACAAAAAAATATTTAATACATTTTAAATTCAGGCAGTAACACAACAAAATGTGGAAAGATTCGAGAGGTGTGAATACTTTCTGAATGCACTGTATCCTCCTGATGAAAAACAAGCACGCTAGTGTCTGTCTCCACTCTCTTCTCCCAGACCTCTGCAGACAGCCCCCCCTGGGCACAGATGCCAATTCAACATCTATTCCACGTTGGTTCAGCGTAATTTCATTGAAATGACGTGGAAACAATGTTGATTCAACCAGTACGCTGTGTTTGTTTATTTGTGTTCTAAAATGATTTGCTAGCAGAATGAGAAGGCCACAGGTTGTGGATGGTAATGAGTTGAGAGAGAGTCTTGCTGGTAAAACGGTGGCGGCGGATCATTTTCTCCCGAGGCAGTGATTGGCATTAATTACCTAACAGGTGTTAACTGGAATCTCATAATTAACTATTTTAAAATTGTAATTTAACTCTGTGCGTGTGTGCGTACACGCATGCTTGTGTGTGTAAGCATGCATGAAAACACGCATACCGTACATACAGTTCTCTTTGCTGAAGGCGCTGAGTTAGTTCTGCAGCCTTAAAGGCATTGTGCCCGAAACGAGCGGCCGGGGTTCCATATGGGGTTTCCTAGCGACCCACTTCTCCATCCATAACAAAGTAGTTCCTCCCTTGTGCTGCTTCATATTAGGCAGAAGATCCTTTGTCTTGGACCAACACATTTTTCTCCCTGTTGCCAAGACGCTGCAAGGCGAAGCACACCCAAACCTACCACTCATTCTGCTTGTGTCCTCATGAACAGTACCAGATAACTAGGTTACTTAACACAGCCTTTCTCTCTACGGTATGTGCTAGCTTTCATTTTTCTCCAAGGGAGTATAGATGTCTTCTTTGAACAGATCTACATCTCTCAGATCATCAATACGTTCCATGTTTAGTTTTATAATAGAAATCATGAGCATCCATCTAGAATATAGATGGATAGGCTGGTCCGATGCAGGGCAGAAATCACTGGTGAGCTAATGTGCCCTTCTCATTGCTCATTCATTTGGGATGCTCCTGCTCCTCCTGAAATATATGCCTCTGCATATTTTATGAGCTGTAGGAGAGGAAAGGTATCTGCTGCTGGAGTGTTGACCTAGTCTCTCTGTGTCAACAGACTTTGCAGCAACCCGTCAAACACAGAGAAATTAGAGCAAAGCAAACTAACAGACACTTTCCAAACACAGAGAGAAATTAGAGCAAAACCCAGACAGACAGAGACCCATCAAGCTCCCCAGCCCCATAAATAGTATGAGGTATATTGTCTTTTATTATGTCATTTTTCAGTAAGTACATTTTCTCTTAATAATGGAAAATTAACCTGTAAATAGAGCAGCTTAATCATGTTCTATTTCAGGTAATTATAGTTTCACTGCTGCCTTTCACAGACACTAAGCTCCATGCTGGGAAGACCTCTCCGGAAGAGTCTGGCTACCCTGCCTGGGCTGATTTACAAAAACACCAGCGTAACATTTCATGTGAAAACGTGACCAGCCGAAAATCATGTGGTTTTCTGAAAGGGTGAGGACCATGTTAGGGATGTATGTAAGATGTTCTCAAGACATTTGTTTTACCAGGAAGTCACAGGATGGTCTCAGATGGTCCCAACCCATTATAATGAAAGTAATGAAATGGTATGGTGGTTTAAAAGTTTGTGGTATGCTGTTCAGCCAAAATATGACCCCACAATGAGATTTGAACTCACAACTTCTGAATTTGGGGTATGCTTATCTTTCTGCCGCACCACAAAGTCTGTAGCATTCTCAGAAGTCCCCTACACATTCATGACCTATAGTACATCTCTGCACTGAGCAACAGAGTGCCATCTGACTGCTATTTTAGTTATCAGTTTTTCTTACTTAATTGATATACTTTACTTATCTCGTCAATTTGAGGATTTCTGTATAGTTGTCTAATGTTAGTGGGGCATATTATTCTGGTTTAATGAGTTTTATTTAAAAAAAATATTGACAAATTTGAGATTCACTTTGAAGTCTAAAGTGTAGGAATACAGGTGAAATCAGATATTAACACAGACATGGTGGCATAGCAGAAGTAATGGAATGCCATGAACCAAGAGGTTGTGAGTTCAAATCCCAGGTGAAGACGTGTTGAATAATAATTACTGTATAAATAAACATACAGTGCCTTCAGAAAGTATTCAGACCTTGACTTTGTCCACATTTTTTTACGTTACAGCCTTAAAAATGGATTTAATAAATAGAAATCCTCAGCAATCTAGACACACTACTCAATAACAACAATGCGAAAACAGGTTTTTAGAAATGTTTGTAAATGTATTAAAAAAACATACCTTATTTACATAGGTATTCAGACCCTTTGCTATAAGACACAACATTGAGTTCAGGTGCAACCTGTTTCTATTGATCATACTTGCGGTTTCTACAACTTGGAGTACACCCGTGGTAAATTAAATTGATTGAACATTATTTGGAAAGGCACACACCTGTCTATATAAGATCCCACAGTTGACAGAGCTAGAGCAAAAACCAAGCCATGAGGTCAAAGGAATTGTCCATAGAGTTCCCAGACAGGATTGTGTCAAGGCACAGATCTGTGGTAGGGTACCAAAAATATATCCAGCATTGAAGGTCCCCAAGACCACAGTGGCTTCCATCATTCTTAAATGGAAGAAGTTTGGAACCACCAAGACTCTTCCTAAAGCTGGCTGCCCGCCCAAACTGAGCAATTGGGGGAAAAGGGCCTTGGTTAGGGAGGTGACCAAGAACCCGATTGTCACTCTGACAGAGCTCTAGAGTTCCTCTGTGGAGATGGGAGAACTTTCCAGAAGGCCAACCATCTCTGCAGCCCTCCACCAATCAGGCTTTTATGGTAGAGTGGCCAGACAGATGCCACTACTCAGTAAAAGGCACATGACAGCCCTCTTGGAGTTTGCCAAAAGCACCTAAAGATTCTCTGGTCTGATGAAACCAAGATTGAACTCTTTGACCTGAATGCCAAGCGTCACGTCATCCCTACGGTGAAGAATGGTGGTGGCAGCATCATGCTGTGGGAATGTTTTTCAGCGGCAAAGACTTCGAGACTAGTCAGGATTGAGGCAAAGATGAAAACCTTGATGAAAATCTGCTCCAGAGCACTCAGGACCTCAGACTGAGGTGAACGTTCACCTTTCGACAGAACAACGACCCTAAGCACACTGCCAAGACAACTCATGAGTGGCTTCGGAAACAAGTGTCTGAATGTCCTTGATTGACCCAGCCAGAGCCCGGACTTGAACCTGCTCGAACATCTCTGGAGAGACCTGAAAGTGGCTGTGCAGCAACGCTCCCCAACCAACCTGACAGAGCTTGAGAGGATCTGCAGAGAAGAATGGGAGAAACTCCTCAAATACAAGTGTGCCAAGCTTGTAGTATCATACCCAAGAAGACTCGGTGCTGTAATCGCTGACAAAGGTGCTTCAACAAAGTACTGAGTGAACAATCTGAATACTTATGTAAATGCGGTAGTTATTTTTATTTTTTGTATAAATTAGACCGAACAAAGTTGAATTACTGTTTAACAGATGCCCTGCCTTACTTTTCTCCAGACCTCGCATATTTAAAAAAAAAATCAGATGTGTTATATTTTGGGCAATATATGCAGCGCCTTGTTTACAGTAGTTAAGGTACGCTTGGGTGCAACCGCAGCATGTGACATCCCATGGCTTTACTATGTACAGGAAGTCACATGTATGGAAACTTGCAGAAAGGAGCACATTATAGTGTTTGCTGTTGTGAATGCAGTTAGACGGTTGAGCCCTCAGGGTATCAACCTCATGCTATCTTAAAACTGCACAGACAACTAATTGCCTTTTGCAAAAATGGAGAATCAACCATCCACTCAACGAACAGTGTCGGTTCTCAGCTTTTACAGAGAAGCACATCCTTTTTGTATACGTGGCAGTCAGCAGATAGTGTGTAAATCTTATAATGAAGTGTTGTTTAAAAGAATCTGTAGTTTCTCTCTTCCTATAGAATTGCTACCACAATGCGCAAGAGACCAAACAGCCTGAGATCACGCTCTCAGATCATGTTTGAGCCTCGGATTGGACAGTGAAATACACGCTCTGTCACGATCATGATCGTTGGAATCATACTCAGACCAAAGTGCAGCGTGATTTGGGTTCCACATCTTTATTTATTTAAAGTAAGTGAACCACATAAAACCATAAAGAATAATGAAACATGATGACAATGGAGTGCTGACATACAACTACACATAAACAATATCCCACAAACACAGGTAGGAAAAACAGCTACTTAAATATGATCCCCAATTAGAGACAATGATTACCAGCTGCCTCTAATTGGGATCATACAAATCATCAACATAGAAAATAAACTAGAACACCACATAGAAATAAAATAACTAGAAAACCCCCCAGTCACACCCTGACCTACTCTACCATAGGAAATAAGGGCTCTCTGTGGTCAGGACGTGACACGCTCGCACCTGCAGGCGACATGCTGATGTTTAATTTCTCTCTTCTGCCGTCATGGCTGAAGCCAGCGCAAACTCCTACTATTTATGTGTCCAGGTTAAACTTGGGACGTCCCTCATTATAAACAAACAGTCAGTTAAATGTATGGTTAATGCATCATTTTCAGATCTATTATAATCGATTAATAGATGAAACAACGTCATTGAACCAATTGACTGGCCAGAGATCAGGGCATTCATCAGCAAAGACGCAGTGCAAGCAAGTATTTTGGACAACCAAATTGAAGTCAAAATGATTGATGAAATCGAAGTGTGTTAACACCTATAGGCTATAGAGATGCATGCAGGTAATGAACTTATTGTTGTACATCAACATTTTGAATTTGATTACAATTATTTATTGGCAATCATTCTTGAATAAGATTTTTTTGTCTACTCTATTACCCTATACATCACATTAAATTACGAGATTGGATTGCACTTTTTCCAGTGTTACATTAATTTGACCTAATTCGAATGATTGCCCTTTTTTAACAATGGCATATTTTTCCTAGAAAGGGTGGTCTATGATAGGCCTTTTATTTTTATTGTCTTCATTTGTTAAAGCCTTGTTAGGCTTTACAATTAAGTAGATTAATGAACTGATAATACATTCATACATTTTTTCTCCAATAATTGTTTAATATGATAGGATGTATAATAGATTGCAATATTCTATGTGAATAATGTTAATGTTGATTTGTGTATTAATAATAATCATCTGAAATGTAATATTTATCCTATTTTTCATGTCCATATAGCCTGTACATTCGTTACCCAATTATCAAAATCACTCTGGTATATGGACCCCATCTAGAGAAGTTCAAAGAGAGAGGCTTAGCCTTACCAGACAGATTCCTGCAATTACCACAAGGACTTGGATCCTACAACAGATACCAGGAAACACGACGCAAGGCACCAAAACTAAGTCAAGATCAGCTTCGGGATCATTGCAGTCAGCTTTCTATTGCAATATCCCAGCCCTGGGCACACCGGAATCACTTCGCCGGTATTTTAATGATTGTATTGTCATTTTTCTATATCAAATAAGTTTGTGGCACATTTTTATTCAGGAAATTGTAAACGTTTATTTTCAAAAGTAAGTGTATGCTTTGTTTTAAACCTCTCAACTAAAACTGCCTGTATTCCTTGTTCACATTAGCTCTCAGAGAAGATGTTTTGAGTCTAAAGAGTCCATAGCAGCTGATGCATCCCAATTACCAGACGTCACCAACAGTCCACTCCCCTACGTACACCAGAGTCTGATGTTTTATGCTACACTGTGAGAGTATCATGCTGACCGGTCAGCCCCCAGTACAGCACTCTGTTACAAGCTTTGGAGAAAGTGCCCCAATACCACCCCCTCTTTCTACTGGATTTTCTCCTGAAGATTGATTCCAGAGAAGGAAATGGATTGACAACTTGAAACTTTCATTGACTTTCACTTTGTACAAGTATTCCTGTGGTAACTACCTAGGCACTCTGACATTCATATGCAAGGTGTCCTCTCCTAGCAATGGCGTTCATGATACCAGGCTTCTGTCATCTCCACACTGAGAAAAGAAAACAACAATGTACCACACGAGAGCAATGCAAAAAGCTTTCCTTAACAAATACGCACATGCTGCCAATGTGAACAGCTACTTCCTGAGAGAAATGTATTGGTTTGTGACAGATGACAAGAGTTCAGCAAACGATGATGAACAGGGCCTATTTGATGAGAGTGTCCTTGTTCCTCCTTGATGGTGATGACCCAGACCTGATCCTGGATTTAAGGAAGCTGAATGGCAAACCACAATCCTCATTCCAGCCCTTTTGGGATGAAGTACAGAAGTATTTTAATGAATACACAGCTCAGGTCAACGATCGCAGACATGGGGAGTACTTGTATTTACCTTTTGCTATTTCAGTTGAGTACTTGCGTGACATAGTGGAAAAGTGGCTCCCACCAGAAACTAAAATCCCATCAATACAGTATCTAAGACTGCAGTTTACACCCAAGAATCCATGGTCCATGTCTGCTCTCCAGTACACAGGAAGGTTTGACCTCAAGTTCATGGTCCAGTCTCGGGTGATAAGAAAGGGACATCAAGATTCAAAGTTTGTTGCAGTACAGTGGAACTACATTAAAAAGTTTGCTTGCATGTGAAATGTTATGTGTGGATGATAAGGCAATCATCCCTGTCGGAGAACCTGGCCAGCCTATAGGGACCTGTAACAGAGGCAGACATCCAAGCATTGCTCCTGAAAGTGGGCCAGTTCTAGCAGCTGCCGACCATGATTACCACATCAGTACCATCTGTCATGTTGATCCCAGATATCCCAGCATCTCCATCTAGTTCATTCTATGATGGGAAAGTTCATATCACTGTCAAGGACAAGATTGTCCAGCCATCCATGCCCCTTCGACACACAGTTGAACATCTCAGCATTCTCAGAGGAGAGAACTACAGTGAAGATGTATTTCTCAACAAGTAAATCTTGATCATTCATGGTGGTGGGCCAGACCACAGAACCACATATGCCTCTGTTCAAGCATGCCACACACTCCTGTTTGTTCAACTGGATCTTGACATGCTTATCGCCTGTAGAACAGCACCAGGTGACAGCTGGGCCAACCCTGCCGAGGGAGTTAATTCCCTTCTAAACTTGGGGCTTCAGGGAACAGCCCTGGCTAGGAAGAAGAAGAAGAATCAAATGAGAAGTGTGTGAAGAAGTGAGGCACAATGACAAGCCTACGCGAAACAGCCACCAAACAACCAGATATGAAAGAGGCTTTTGAAAAGAGTATGCATCCTGTTGCAGCTCTTGTGATTGGTCGGTTTGAGCGCCTGAAGTGGAAAGGAACACGCGTAGAAGTACATCAGCTCGCAACACATTAAGAAATTGCCAATATTGCACAACAATTAAACATCATTGATACAGTTGATGTTGACATGATGCATGACCTCAGCAGAAAAGGCCTTGACAAGGAACAGTACAAGCAATTCCAGGACAGACATTTCAAGATGTCAAAATACACAGATCAAGAAATGCGAGGGAGAAGATCCATGCTGGTACTGCTTAATGAATCCTCCACGCTTGCCAGAAGAACAATTTAAGAAATGAAGGTTTGTGCCTGATCAAATCATGTTATTGGTCACATACACGTGTTTAGCAGATGTTATTGCGGGTGTAGAGAAATGCTTGATCCAACATTGACAGCAGACAGACGTGAGTACCAGAAATGGTATGATCTGTACAGCTTGGACACCACTGACATGGATAGGCCTTTTCTGACACCAAATATAGAACATGTAAAGAGGAGTGCTGCCATCATCAGTGCAAAGGTGAGAGCCACCATCAACTGTGTTGAATGTGAGAAGCCAAAGTGCTTGTATGCCAAAAGCAAGCTCTCTAAAAAGGATCAGTCCAACGCATTCAGGATGAGAACATTCTTACATGTGGTTCAGAGCTTTGCCAAGAAGACAATCCATATCACGAGCAGATAGTTGCTTTCAAGGGTCTAACCTGTGGAATGCAAGTAGAGACACAGTATTACTCAGCAATCACAGTGTCATTCCCAGATGTGTGTGTCCATTGTGGATGTCCAGATGTTCTTGAGGGTGAAGAGGTTGTGAGGCTCAAACGACAATTCCAACATGTCCGGCCAATGTGCCCAGTGTGTTAGCAAGAAGGAAAGCAGTTCATTATGAGAGCTCCAATAAATCTAAAAAAGAGATGAACACCCAAGAGACCAGAATAAACAACAAATAAAGGGCAAAACAGGTTAGTCTGATTATCTAAGTCATGGACAGATGGGTGAGCGGTTGCCTTTGACTCACTTGTTTGGGATTTCTCTGTGTTTTTAACAGAGAACTTGATGTGAGAGAGACTATGAGTTTTAGGGTTTTGATATGATGTGAGAACTTGATGTGAGAGAGACTATGAGTTTTAGGGTTTTGATATGATGTGAGAGAGACTATGAGTTTTAGGGTTTTGATATGATGTGAGAGAGACTATGAGTTTTAGGGTTTTGATATGATGTGAGAGAGACTATGAGTTTTAGGGTTTTGATATGATGTGAGAACTTGATGTGAGAGAGACTATGAGTTTTAGGGTTTTGATATGATGTGAGAGAGACTATGAGTTTTAGGGTTTTGATATGATGTGAGAACTTGATGTGAGAGAGACTATGAGTTTTAGGGTTTTGATATGATGTGAGAACTTGATGTGAGAGAGACTATGAGTTTTAGGGTTTTGATATGATGTGAGAGAGACTATGAGTTTTAGGGTTTTGATATGATGTGAGAGAGACTATGAGTTTTAGGGTTTTGATATGATGTGAGAGAGACTATGAGTTTTAGGGTTTTGATATGATGTGAGAACTTGATGTGAGAGAGACTATGAGTTTTAGGGTTTTGATATGATGTGAGAGAGACTATGAGTTTTAGGGTTTTGATATGATGTGAGAACTTGATGTGAGAGAGACTATGAGTTTTAGGGTTTTGATATGATGTGAGAACTTGATGTGAGAGAGACTATGAGTTTTAGGGTTTTGATATGATGTGAGGGAGACTATGAGTTTTAGGGTTTTGATATGATGTGAGAGAGACTATGAGTTTTAGGGTTTTGATATGATGTGAGAGACTATGAGTTTTAGGATTTTGATACCACCACAACAAAGTTCTAGATGTCACCGTTAATGAGCCCTATGTAGGTTCATTTGTTAATGGACCTCAAACTGTGTAATAAGAAACAATTTGTTCATCAATAGCTCTGAAATAAATCGAGTAATTTCTTTCAGAATACTACAGAGTTGTTTATTGCGTCCGGTAAGATATTAGTTTGCAGCGTTGCCGTGTGAACAGTGGGTCTGTAGATGAGTGATTACTGGTGTTTAGCCCCACCCCCACCAATAATCACCTGCCTCTCATCTGGCTGCTGTTGCTCAGGAAGGAACTGCAGAATTGCTGGCAATTGAACCGCTCCACTCAGTCTTCTCTTCTCAGGGCCAAGTAACCTCCCCAGAGAACGGGCTCTGCCTGGCTCTGTCTCTCACACCTGCCAAGGTCTACAACACAAGGGCATGCATGCTGAGGCTGGCTGTATAAGTTGTTTAACCGGCAGTCATTTCACTGGAGCCAGACTGCTACACTTTATGTCAGGGGTGGGCAACTTTGATTAGAAGGGAACCACAAAAAATCTGAATTCATTGTGAGGGGCCGCAGTGACTCACGCGTCTGTGTACCCACATCAAATCAGTCAACTGATTGTGCAATCAATCTATTTTTTCAATTGAAGTACTTAACTCTCAATTATCATACTACTCCTCCTCTGTTCCGCGGGTGATGTGGTGGTAAACCCAGGCCCTGCATGTCCCCAGGCGCCTTCATTTGTTGACTTCTGTGATCGAAAAAGCCTTGGTTTCATGCATGTCAACATCAGAAGCCTCCTCCCTAAGTTTGTTTTACTCACTGCTTTAGCACACTCTGCTAACCCTGATGTCCTTGCCGTGTCTGAATCCTGGCTCCGGAAGGCCACCAAAAATTCTGAGATTTCCATACCCAACTATAACATTTTCCGTCAAGATAGAACTGCCAAAGGGGGAGGAGTTGCAGTCTACTGCAGAGATAGCCTGCAAAGTAATGTCATACTTTCCAGGTCCATACCCAAACAGTTTGAACCACTAATTTAAAAAATTACTCTCTCCAGAAATAAGTCTATCACTGTTGCCGCCTGCTACCGACCCCCCTCAGCTCCTAGCTGTGCCCTGGACACCATTTGTGAATTGATCGCCCCCCATCTAGCTTCAGAGTTTGTTCTGTTAGGTGACCTAAACTGGGATATGCTTAACACCCGGCAGTCCTACAATCTAAGCTAGATGCCCTCAATCTCACACAAATCATCAAGGAACCCACCAGGTACAACCCTA
This sequence comes from Oncorhynchus mykiss, assembly GCF_013265735.2. Taxonomy (NCBI): domain Eukaryota; kingdom Metazoa; phylum Chordata; class Actinopteri; order Salmoniformes; family Salmonidae; genus Oncorhynchus; species Oncorhynchus mykiss. Next base: position 47,861,129 of record NC_048587.1, on the reverse strand, counting down.
AATCTGTAAACAAGGGCACCCTCATAGACGTCATCCTGACCAACTGGCCCTCCAAATACACCTCCGCTGTCTTCAACCAGGATCTCAGCGATCACTGCCTCATTGCCTGTATCCACTACGGATCCGCAGTCAAACGACCACCCTAAAACACTTCTGTGAGCAGGCCTTTCTAATCGACCTGGCCCGGGTATCCTGGAAGGATATTGACCTCATCCCGTCAGTTGAGGATGCCTGGTCATTCTTTAAAAGTAACTTCCTCACCATTTTAGATAAGCATGCTCCGTTCAAAAAATGCAGAACTAAGAACAGATATAGCCCTTGGTTCACTCCAGACCTGACTGCCCTCGACCAGCACAAAAACATCCTGTGGCGGACTGCAATAGCGTCGAATTGTCCCCGCGATATGCAACTGTTCAGGGAAGTCAGGAAACAATATACGCAGTCAGTCAGGAAAGCAAAGGCCAGCTTCTTCAGGCAGAAATCTGCATCCTGTAGCTCTAACTCCAAAAAGTTCTGGGACACTGTGAAGTCCATGGAGAACAAGAGCACCTCCTCCCAGCTGCCCACTGCACTGAGGCTAGGTAACACGGTCACAAGCGATAAATCCGAGTGACCCCCCCCCCCCCCACCCGCAGCTACTCGCCCAAGCCTCTCCAGGTTCTCCTTTACCCAGATCTAGATAGCAGATGTTCTGCAAGAGCTGCAAAACCTGGACCCGTACAAATCAGCTGGGCTTGACAATCTGGACCCTCTATTTCTGAAACTATCCGCCGCCATTGTCGCAACCCCTATTACCAGCCTGTTCAACCTCTCTTTCATATCGTCTGAGATCCCCAAGGATTGGAAAGCTGCCGCAGTCATCCCTCTCTTCAAAGGGGGAGACACCCTGGACCCAAACTGTTACAGACCTATTTCCATCCTGCCCTGCCTATCTAAGGTCTTCGAAAGCCAAGTCAACAAACAGGTCACTGACCATCTCAAATCCCCCGTACCTTCTCCGCTGTGCAATCTGGTTTCCGAGCCGGTCACGGGTGCACCTCAGCCACACTCAAGGTACTAAATGATATCATAACCGCCATCGATAAAAGACAGTACTGTGCAGCCGTCTTCATCGACCTTGCCAAGGCTTTCAACTCTGTCAATCACCATATTCTTATCGGCAGACTCAGTAGCCTCGGTTTTTCTGATGACTGCCTTGCCTGGTTCACCAACTACTTTGCAGATAGAGTTCAGTGTGTCAAATCGGAGGGCATGCTGTCCGGTCCTCTGGCAGTCTCTATGGGGGTGCCACAGGGTTCAATTCTCGGGCCGACTCTTTTCTCTGTATATATCAATGATGTTGCTCTTGCTGCAGGCGATTCCCTGATCCACCTCCACGCAGACGACACCATTCTGTATACTTCCGGCCCGTCCTTGGACACTGTGCTATCTAACCTCCAAACGAGCTTCAATGCCATACAACACTCCTTCCATGGCCTCCAACTGCTCTTAAACGCTAGTAAAACCAAATGCATGCTTTTCAACCGTTCGCTGCCTGCACCCACAGGCCCGACTAGCATCACCACCCTGGATGGTTCCGACCTAGAATATGTGGACATCTATAAGTACCTAGGTGTCTGGCTAGACTGTAAACTCTCCTTCCAGACTCATATCAAACATCTCCAATCTAAAATCAAATCTAGAGTCGGCTTTCTATTCCGCAACAAAGCCTCCTTCACTCACACCGCCAAACTTACCCTAGTAAAACTGACTATCCTACCGATCCTCGACTTCGGCGATGTCATCTACAAAATAGCTTCTAATACTCTACTCAGCAAACTGGATGCAGTTTATCACAGTGCCATCCGTTTTGTTACCAAAGCACCTTATACCACCCACCACTGCGACCTGTATGCTCTAGTCTGCTGGCCCTCGCTACATATTCGTCGCCAGACCCACTGGCTCCAGGTCATCTACAAGTCCATGCTAGGTAAAGCTCCGCCTTATCTCAGTTCACTGGTCACGATGGCAACACCCACCCGTAGCATGCGCTCCAGCAGGTGTATCTCACTGATCACCCCTAAAGCCAACACCTCATTTGGCCGCCTTTTGTTCCAGTTCTCTGCTGCCTGTGACTGGATTGACAAATTGCAAAACTCGCTGAAGTTGGAGACTTTTATCTCCCTCACCAACTTCAAACATCTGCTATCTGAGCAGCTAACCAATCACTGCAGCTGTACATAGTCTATCGGTAAATAGCCCACCCAATTTTACCTACCTCATCCCCATACTGTTTATATTTATTGACTTTTCTGCTCTTTTGCCCACCTCTATCTGTACATGACCCTCTGATCATTTATCACTCCAGTGTTAATCTGCAAAATTGTAATTATTCGCCTACCTCCTCATGCCTTTTGCACACAATGTATATAGACTCTCTTTTGTTTCTACTGTGTTATTGGCTTGTTTATTGTTTATTCCATATGTAACTCTGTGTTGTTGTTTGTGTCGCACTGTTTTGCTTTATCTTGGCCAGGTCGCAGTTGTAAATGAGAACTTGTTCTCAACTAGCCTACCTGGTTAAATAAAGGTGAAAAAAAGAGCATTATCCTGTTAAATGCAATGTCAAATTTAGATTTCCACCAAATAGACATACACAAAGGTAATTTGTTATCCTGAGAGGGCCATAAATCAAATAAAAGTTTATTTGTCACATGTGTAACCGATGTGAAATGGCTAGCTAGTTAGTGGTGGTTAGCAGTGGTACGCTTTTCAATCGGGTGACGTCACTCGCTCTGAGACCTGAAGTAGTTGTTCCCCTTGCTCTGCAAGGGCCCCAGATTTTGTGGAGCGATGAGTAACGATGCTTCGTGGGTGACTGTTGTTGATGTGTGCAGAGGGTCCCTGGTTCGAGCCCAGGTTGGGCGAGGGGACGGAAGCTAAACTGCTACACGTGCGCCAAATACAACAGGTGCACGTGTGAAATGCTTACTTACAGGCTCTAACCAATAGTGCAACAAAGGTATTAGGTGAACAATAGGTAGGTAAAGAAATAAAACAACAGTAAAAAGAGGCTATATACAGTAACAAGGCTATAAAAGTAGCGAGGCTACATACAGACACCGGTTCGCCAGGCTTATTGAGGTAGTATGTACATGTAGATATGGTTAAAGTGACTATGCATTTATGATGAACAGAGAGTAGCAGTAGCTTAAAAGAGGGGTTAGCGGGTGGCGGAACACAATGCAGATAACCCGGTTAGCCAATGTGTGGGAGCACTGGTTGGTCGGCCCAATTGAGGTAGTATGTACATGAATGTATAGTTAAAGTGACTATATGATAAACAGAGAGAAGCAGCAGGGTAAAAAGAGGGGTGGGGGGGCACATTACCTGTTCAGGAGTCTTATGGCTTGGGGGTAAAAACTGTTGAGAAGCCTTTTTGTCCTAGACTTGGCACTCTGGTACCGCTTGCCATGCGGTAGTAAAGAGAACAGTCTATGGCTGAGGTCTTTGACAATTTTTAGGGCCTTCCTCTGACACCGCCTGGTGTAGAGGTCATGAATGGCAGGCAGCTTAGCCCCAGTGATGTACTAAGCCGTACGCACTACCCTCTGTAGTGCCTTGCGGTCAGAGGCCGAGCAATTGCCGTACCAGGCAGTGATGCAACCAGTCAGTCATGCTCTCGATGTTGCAGCTGTAGAACCTTTTGAGGATCTCAGGACCCATGCCAAATCTTTTTAGTTTCCTTAGGGAGAATAGACTTTGTCGTGCTCTCTTCACAACTGTCTTGGTGTGTTTGGACCATTCTAGTTTGTTGTTGATACCAAGGATACCAGGATACCAAGGAACTTGAAGCTCTCAACCTGCTCCACTACAGCCCCGTCGATGAGAATGGGGGCGTGATTGGTCCTCCTTGTCCTGTAGTCCTTAGTCTTGGTTACATTGAGGGATAGGTTGTTATTCTGGCACCACCTGGTCAGGTCGCTAACGTCCTCCCTATAGGCTGTCTCATCATTGTCAGTGATCAGGCCTACCACTGTTGTGTCATCTGCAAACTTAATGATGGTGTTGGAGTCGTGCCTGGCCATGCAGTCGTTGGTGAACAGGGAGTACAGGAGAGGACTTAAGACTTAGCATGCACCCCTGGGGAGCTCCAGTGTTGAGGATCAGCGTGGCAGATGTGTTGCTACCTACCCTCACCACCTGGGGGCGGCCCATCAGGAAGTCCAGGATTCAGTTGCAGAGGTAGGTGTTTAGTCCCAGGATCCTTAGCTTAGTGATGAGCTTTGAGGGTACAATGGTGTTGAACGCTGAGCTGTAGTCAATGAATGGCATTCTCACATAAGTGTTCCTTTTGTCCCGGTGGGAAAGGGCAGTGTGGAGTGCAATAGAGATTGCATCATCTGTGGATCTGTTTTTTCGGCGGTATGCAAATTGGAGTGGGTCTATGGTTTCTAGGATAAAGTTGGTGATGTGAGCCATTACCAGCCTTTCAAAGCACTTCATGGCTACGGACGTGAGTGCTACAGGTCTGTAGTCATTTAGACAGGTTGCCTTTGTGTTCTTGGGCACAGGGACTATGGTGGTCTGCTTAAAACATGTTGGTATTACAGACTCAATCAGGGACATGTTGAAAATGTCAGTGAAGACACCTGCCAGTTGGTCAGCACATTCCCGGAGCACTAGTTCTGGTAATCCGTCTGGCCCCACATCCTTGTGTATGTTGACCTGTTTAAAGGTCTTACTCACGTCGGCTACGGAGAGCGTTATCAAACAGTCATCCCGAACAGCTGATGCTCTCATACATGCCTCAGTGTTGCTTGCCTCGAATTGAGCATAGAAGTGATTTAGCTCATTTGGTAGGCTCGTGTCACTGGGTAGCTTGCGGCTGTGCTTCTTTTTGTAGTCTGTAATAGTTTGCAAGCCCTGCCACATAAGACGAGCATCGGAACTGTTGTAGTATGATTCAATCTTAGCTCTGTATTGACGCTTTGCCTGTTTGATGGCTCGTCGCAGGGCATAGCAGGATTTCTTGTAAGCTTCCAGGTTAGAGTCCCGCACCTTGAAAGCGGCAGTTCTACACTTTAGCGCATTGCGAATGTTGCCTGTAATCGATGGCTTCTGGTTGGACTATGTACGTAAAGTAACTGTGGGGACAACATCCTCGATGCACTTATTGATAAAGCCAGTGACTGATGTGGTGTACTCCTCAATGCCATCGGAAGAATCCCGGAACATGTTCCAGTCTGTGATAGCAAAGCAGTCCTGTAGTTTAGCATCTGCTTCATCTGATCACTTTTTTATAGACCGAGTCACTGGTGCTTCCTGCTTTAATTTTTGCTTGTAAGCAGGGTTGTGGTCCGATTTACCAAATGGAGGGCGAGGGAGAGTGTTGTGTGTGTGTGTGGAGTACAGGTGATCTAGAATTTTTTTCCCTCTGGTTGCACATTTAACACGTTGATAGAAATTTGGTAGAACTGATTTAAGTTTCCCTGCATTAAAGTCTCCGGCCACTAGGAGCGCCGCCTCTGGGTGAGTGGTTTCCTGTTTGCTTATTTCCTTATACAGCTGACTGAGTGCGGTCTTAGTGCCAGCATCTGTCTGTGGTGGTAAATAAACAGCCACAAAAAGTATAGCTGAAATCTCTCTAGGCAAGTAGTGTGGCCTGCAATTTATCACAATATACTCTACTTCAGGCGAGCAAAATCTAGAGACTTCCTTAGATTTCGTGCACCAGCTGTTTTTTACAAATATGCACAGACCGCCCCCCCCGCATCTTACCGGGGTGTGCTGTCCTAACTGGCCGGTGCAGTGTATATCCCGCTAGCTGAATATCCATGTCGTCATTCAGCCACGATTCCGTGAAATATAGAATATTACAGTTTTTGATGTCCCGTTGGTAGGATATTCGTAATCGTACCTCGTCTAGTTTATTGTCCAATGATTGCACGTTGACGAGTAGTATTGACGGTAACAGCAGCTTTCCCACTCTCCTTCTTCGGGTCCTGACCAGGCATCCGGCTCTTTGTCCTCCGTACCTGTGTCGCTTCCTCTTGCAAATAACGGATTATGTTGGCCCTGTCGGATGTTTGGAGAATGTCCTGTGCGTCTTGCTTGTTGAAGAAAAAATATTTGTCTGATCCGAGGTGAGTGATCACTGTCCTGATATCCAGAAGCTCTTTTTTGCTGTAAGATACGGTTGCAGAAACATTATGTACAAAATAAGTTTTAAAAAATGTTAAAAAACCCCACATAATAGCATAATTGGTTGGGTGAGAGTAAAACTGCTGCCATTTCTTCCGGCGCCATTTCTTTCAGAAACAATAACTGGTTATGCTTATACTGACAGAAAGACAAAAAAATCTCACCTTTCTTGTATATATTTTTTTACATTTCTGAGAGACACTCACTTTTGAGGACACAAGCTCAAGTACACAGTACAAATATGATAAGAAAATATAATAATGATATATGATTTTTTTTCCTATTCAACAAAAGTCTGGCTTGAAATTATTGAAATGCTTCTAAATTTAGTAATAATACAAGTATAAATGACTTACTATAATATTTCACCTTTCTTATAACTGTAAAATAAATATGATCATACTTAGTGACAGTACAAAATTGACACCATTTCATATAACTGAGGACAGAGCATTTTCTGCCCGGCGTCCAAATGCCTGATGACTCGTTACAACTTCAGCTTTAAGCACAAGTTGATTTGGTCCCTCTGTGACCAAGCGAAAGTGGTCTTGTTTCAATTCTATTAAATTATTATGTATTTTTTTTTACGAGAAGAGCAGTCTCAGTTCAAATCAAATCAAATGTATTTATATAGCCCTTCGTACATCAGCTGATATCTCAAAGTGCTGTACAGAAACCCAGCCTAAAACCCCAAACAGCAAGCAATGCAGGTGTAGAAGCACGGTGGCTAGGAAAAACTACCTAGAAAGGCCAAAACCTAGGGAGAAACCTAGAGAGGAACCAGGCTATGTGGGGTGGCCAGTCCTCTTCTGGCTGTGCCGGGTGGAGATTATAACAGAACATGGCCAAGATGTTCAAATGTTCATAAATGACCAGCATGGTCGAATAATAATAAGGCAGAACAGTTGAAACTGGAACAGCAGCACGGCCAGGTGGACTGGGGACAGCAAGGAGTCATCATGTCAGGTAGTCCTGGGGCATGGTCCTAGGGCTAAGGTCCTCTGAGAGAGAGAAAGAAAGAGAGGAGGAGAGAATTAGAGAACGCACACTTAGATTCATACAGGACACCGAATAGGACAGGAGAAGTACTCCAGATATAACAAACTGACCCTAGCCCCCCGACACATAAACTACTGCAGCATAAATAGTGGAGGCTGAGACAGGAGGGGTCAGGAGACACTGTGGCCCCATCCGAGGACACCCCCGGACAGGGCCAAACAGGAAGGATATAACCCCACCCACTTTGCCAAAGCACAGCCCCCACACCACTAGAGGGATATCTTCAACCACCAACTTACCATCCTGAGACAGGGCTGAGTATAGCCCACAAAGACCTCCGCCACGGCACAACCCAAGGGGGGGGGGGGGGGGCGCCAACCCAGACAGGATGACCACATCAGTGAATCAACCCACTCAGGTGACGCACCCCCTCCAGGGACGGCATGAGAGAGCCCCAGTAAGCCAGTGACTCAGCCACTGTAATAGGGTTAGAGGCAGAGAATCCCAGTGGAAAGAGGGGAACCGGCCAGGCAGAGATAGCAAGGGCGGTTCGTTGCTCCAGAGCCTTTCCGTTCACCTTCCCACTCCTGGGCCAGACTACACTCAATCATATGACCCACTGAAGAGATGAGTCTTCAGTAGAGACTTAAAGGTTGAGACCGAGTTTGCGTCTCTGACATGGGTAGGCAGACCGTTCCATAAAAATGGAGCTCTATAGGAGATAGCCCTGCCTCCAGCTGTTTGCTTAGAAATTCTAGGGACAATTAGGAGGCCTGCGTCTTGTGACCGTAGCGTACGTGTAGGTATGTACGGCAGGACCAAATCAGAGAGATAGGTAGGAGCAAGCCCATGTAATGCTTTGTAGGTTAGCAGTAAAACCTTGAAATCAGACCTTGCTTTGACAGGAAGCCAGTGTAGAGAGGCTAGCACTGGAGTAATATGATCACATTTTTTGGTTCTAGTCAGGATTCTAGCAGCCGTATTTAGCACTAACTGAAGTTTATTTAGTGCTTTATCCGGGTAGCCGGAAAGTAGAGCATTGCAGTAGTCTAACCTAGAAGTGACAAAAGCATGGATTAATTTTTCTGCATCATTTTTGGACAGAAAGTTTCTGATTTTTGCAATGTTACGTAGATGGAAAAAAGCTGTCCTTGAAATGGTCTTGATATGTTCTTCAAAAGAGAGATCAGGGTCCAGAGTAACGCCGAGGTCCTTCACAGTTTTATTTGAGACGACTGTACAACCATTAAGATTAATTGTCAGGTTCAACAGAAGATCTCTTTGTTTCTTGGGACCTAGAACAAGCATCTCTGTTTTGTCCGAGTTTAAAAGTAGAAAGTTTGCAGCCATCCACTTCCTTATGTCTGAAACACATGCTTCAAGCAAGGGCAATTTTGGGGCTTCACCTTGTTTCATTGAAATGTACAGCTGTGTGTCATCCGCATAGCAGTGAAAGTTAACATTATGTTTTCGAATAACATCCCCAAGAGGTAAAATATATAGTGAAAACAATAGTGGTCCTAAAACGGAACCTTGAGGAACTCTGAAATTTACAGTTGATTTGTCAGAGGACAAACCATTCACAGAGACAAACTGATATCTTTCCGACAGATAAGATCTAAACCAGGCCAGAACTTGTCCGTGTAGACCAATCTCTCCAAAAGAATGTGGTGATCGATGGTATCAAAAGCAGCACTAAGGTCTAGGAGCACGAGGACAGATGCAGAGCCTCGGTCCGATGCCATTAAAATGTAATTTACCACCTTCACAAGTGCCGTCTCAGTGCTATGATGGGGTCTAAAACCAGACTGAAGCATTTCGTATACATTGTTTGTCTTCAGGAAGGCAGTGAGTTGTTGCGCATTTTTGAGAGGAATGGAAGATTCGATATAGGCCGATAGTTTCTTTTATTTTCTGGGTCAAGGTTTGGCTTTTTCAAGAGAGGCTTTATTACTGCCACTTTTAGTGAGTTTGGTACACATCCGGTGGATAGAGAGCCGTTTATTATGTTCAACATAGGAGGGCCAAGCACAGGAAGCAGCTCTTTCAGTAGTTTAGTTGGAATAGGGTCCAGTATGCAGCTTGAAGGTTTAGAGGCCATGATTATTTTCATCATTGTGTCAAGAGATATGGTACTAAAACACTTGAGCGTCTCTCTTGATCCTAGGTCCTGGCAGAGTTGTGCAGACTCAGGATAACTGAGCTTTGAAGGAATACACAGATTTAAGGAGGAGTCCGTAATTTGCTTTCTAATAATCATAATCTTTTCCTCAAAGAAGTTCATGAATTTATCACTGCTAAAGTGAAAGTAATCCTCTCTTGGGGAATGCTGCTTTTTAGTTAGCTTTGCGACAGTATCAAAAAGGAATTTCGGATTGTTCTTATTTTCCTCAATTAAGTTAGAAAAATAGGATGATCGAGCAGCAGTAAGGGCTCTTCGGTACTGCACAGTACTGGCTTTCCAAGCTAGTCGGAAGACTTCCAGTTTGGTGTGGCGCCATTTCCGTTCCTATTTTCTGGAAGCTTGCTTCAGAGCTCGGGTATTTTCTGTGTACCAGGGAGCTAGTTTCTTATGAGAAATGTTTTTAGTTTTTAGGGGTGCAACTGCATCTAGGGTATTGCGCAAGGTTAAATTGAGTTCCTCAGTTAGGTGGTTAACTGATTTTTGTCCTCTGGCGCCCTTGGGTAGACAGAGGGAATCTAGAAGGACATCAAGGAATCTTTGTGTTGTCTGTGAATTTATAGCACGACTTTTTATGATCCTTGGTTGGGGTCTGAGCAGATTATTTGTTGCAATTGCAAACGTACTAAAATGGTGGTCCGATAGTCCAGGATTATGAGGAAAAACATTAAGATCCACAACATTTATTCCATGGGACAAAACTAGGTCCAGCGTATGACTGTGACAGTGAGTGGGTCCAGAGACATGTTGGACAAAACCCACTGAGTCGATGATGGCTCCGAAAGCCTTTTGGAGTGGGTCTGTGAACTTTTCCATGTGAATATTAAAGTCACCAAAGATTAGAATATTATCTGCTATGACTACAAGGTCCGATGGGAATTCAGGGAACTCAGTGAGGAACGCTGTATATGGCCCAGGAGGCCTGTAAACAGTAGCTATAAAAAGTGATTGAGTAGGCTGCATAGATTTCATGACTAGAAGCTCAAAAGACGAAAACGTCATTTTTTTTTTTTTTTGTAAATTGAAATTTGCTATCGTAAATGTTAGCAACACCTCTGCCTTTGCGGGATGCACGGGGGATATGGTCACTAGTGTAGCCAGGAGGTGAGGCCTCATTTAACACAGTAAATTCATCAGGCTTAAGCCATGTTTCTGTCAGGCCAATCACATCAAGATTATGATCAGTGATTAGTTCATTGACTATAATTGCCTTTGAAGTAAGGGATCTAACATTAAGTAGCCCTATTTTGAGATGTGAGGTATCATGATCTCTTTCAATAATGACAGGAATGGAGGTGGTCTTTATCCTAGTGAGATTGCTAAGGCGAACACCGCCATGTTTAGTTTTGCCCAACCTAGGTCGAGGCACAGACACGGTCTCAATGGTGATAGCTGAGCTGACTACACTGACTGTGCTAGTGGCAGACTCCACTATGCTGGCAGGCTGGCTAACAGCCTGCTGCCTGGCCTGCACCCTATTTCATTGTGGAGCTAGAGGAGTTAGAGCCCTGTCTATGTTGGTAGATAAAATGAGAGCACCCCTCCAGCTAGGATGGAGTCCGTCACTCCTCAGCAGGTCAGGCTTGGTCCTGTTTGTGGGTGAGTCCCAGAAAGAGGGCCAATTATCTACAAATTCTATCTTTTGGTAGGGGCAGAAAACAGTTTTCAACCAGCGATTGAGTTGTGAGACTCTGCTGTAGAGCTCACCACTCCCCCTAACTGGGAGGGGGCCAGAGACAATTACTCGATGCCTACACATCTTTCTAGCTGATTTACACGCAGAAGCTATGTTGCGCTTGGTGATCTCTGACTGTTTCATCCTAACATCGTTGGTGCCGACGTGGATAAGAACATCTCTATACTCTCTACCCTCGCCAGTTTTAGCTTTAGCCAGCACCATCTTCAGATTAGCCTTAACGTCGGTAGCCCTGCCCCCCGGTAAACAGTGTATGATCGCTGGATGATTCGTTTTAAGTCTAATACTGCGGGTAATGGAGTCGCCAATGACTAGACTTTTCAATTTGTCAGAGCTAATGGTGGGAAGCTTCGGCGTCTCAGACCCCGTAACGGGAGGAGTAGAGACCAGAGAAGACTCAGCCTCTGACTCCGACCCGCTGCTTAATGGGGAAAACCGGTTGAAAGTTTCTGTCGGCTGAATGAGCGACACCGGTTGAGCGTTCCTACAACATTTCCTTCCAGAAACCGTGAGAAAGTTGTCCGGCTGCGGGGACTGTGCCAGGGGATTTATACTACTATCTGTACTTACTGGTGGCACAGACGCTGTTTCATCCTTTCCTACACTGAAATTACCCTTGCCTAGCGATTGCGTCTGAAGCTGGGCTTGTAGCACAGCTATCCTCGCCGTAAGGCGAGTACAGCGACTGCAATTAGAAGGCATCATGTTAATGTTACTACTTAGCTTCGGCTGTTGGAGGTCCTGACGAATCGTGTCCAGATAAAGCGTCCGGAGTGAAAAAGTTGAGGAAAAAAAAAAATATATATATATATATATATATATATATATATATATATATAAACGGTAATTAAAAAGTAAAAACCGTAAATTTGTCAGGTAGCAAAACAGGTTGGCAACAAAACGCACAGCAACTCGAAAACAAGTCTGCAAGTTGTGACCGGAAATGACGTCAACTCAATAACGTGATGACTAGCTGAGTGACCCGTCTTAAAGCCTGACTGGTTAGAGTCAAGAATATAATTCCAAGATAGATAATGAGAGAGTTGATCAGAGACAGCACACTCAAGTTTTGGAAAGAAAAGAAAGAAGGAATACAGCTCTACAATTTTTTGACGTCGAGTGTTGGTTTCTTGAGGAGGGGAGCAACTCTGGCCATTTTGAAGTCAGAGGGATGCAGCCAGTGGTCAGGGATGAGTTGATGAGGAATGGTAGAAGGTCTCCAGAGATGGTCTGGAGGAGGGGATGGGGTTGAGCGGGCAGGTTGTTGGTCGACCAGACCTGGAGAGAGAGGGGAGAATGGGGTCAAGGCGTCGGGTAGTTCTGTGGTACTGGGACCAGTGGACTCAATAGGCTGAGTGAATGAGGAGCGGATGTCGTCAACTTTTTGGTTGACAAAGTCATCTGCAGAGAGAGAGAAGAGGGAGGGGGATAGGGTGGAGGATTGCGGTAGGAGGAGGTGGAAAAGAGATTCCTAAGGTTAGAGGCAGAAAGCTTGGAATTTAGAGTGATAGAAAGTGGCGTTAACAGCGGATACAGAGGAATAAAGGTAGGTGCTCCGGAAGTTTTTGCTCAGCTGCCCGCAGCCCTGTTCTGTAAGTTCACAATGAGTCACTCAGCCATGGAGCAGGAATTGAGGGCCGAGCCAGCTGGAAGGAAAGAGGACAGTGTAAGTCATAGGATGCGGACAGGGAGGAAAGTAGGGTCGAAGAGGCAGAATAAAGAGAAGGGTTTAGCAGAAGGGATAGATGATAGGATAGGAGAAAGTAGTGGGAGAGAGAGAGCGAAGATTGTGATGGCGCATGACCATCTGGGTTGGGGCTGAGTGGTTAGGGTTGGTGGAAAGGGAGACAGAAAAGGAAACAAAGCAGTGATCAGAGACCTGGAGGGGGGTTGTAGTTAAATTAGTTGGCGAACAACCTCTAGTAAAGATGAGCTCAAGCGTATTGCCTGCATTGTGAGTTGGAGGTGAGGTCAAGGAGGGGAAATAAATAAATCGAAGGCAGATGTTGGGAGGTTGAAGTCGCCAGGTACGAAGAGCGGTGAGCCATCGTCAGTAAATGAATCTATCAAGGTGTCAAACTCATTGAGGAACTCTCCAAGGGCAGCTGGTAGGCGATAGATGACAATGTTAAGCTTGAATGGACAAGTGACAGTGACCGCATTGAATTCAAATGAACAGATGGACAGATGAGAGAGGGAGAAAAGAGAACTTCTCCAGTTAGGAGGAATTTGTAGCCCTGTGCCACTACCGCGACAACTAGATGCTCTTGGACTATAAGAGAAACGTAGTCAGCTGGAGTAGCAGTGTTCTCTGGGGTGATCCATGTCTCTGTCAGGGCCAAAAGTCAAGGGACTGAAAGGGAGCATAGGCTAAGATGAACCCTGCGTTCTTGTCTGCAGACCGGCACTTCCAAACGCTGCCAGAGACCCAGAATTCCACATGGGTTGTGCATGCAGGGTACACTAAATTAGAAGGGTTGCAGCCAAGGGGTTGGGAGCGTTTGTAAACCCTACAGGGAGAGGAGCAAACAAGTATAGAAAACGAGACCGCCACTGACACGATGGTACTGCTTGATGGTATGAGACAGAGTAGAGCTGTGAGTTGTTCCTGACCATGTGACCAGAGAAATATCCGGTCTTTATCTATGGCTCTGCATGTGACTTGTTAAGACACATCACATCCTGTCTGTCTGTCTCTCTGACAATGTTTCATCACCACCACCTCCTCTGTCTCTCTGAAGATGTTTTCATCACATCACATTCATTCCTGTTTGTCTCTCTGAGGATTTTTTCATCACATCCCTGCCTGTTGTTCTCTCTGAGGGAGAGGATGTTTTCATCACATCTCATCCCTCCGTTTCTCTCTCTGAGATGTGTAGAATGTTTTCATCAGCTGTTACTAAGAAGGGCTGCTGGCTGCTGGCTCATACAACCATCCAGTAACCATGAGCATGCAGGGAATATAATTCACCTGGTGGTGGCTCTTCAAGTAACACAGAGCTACTCATAAGGCAAAAACAAAACACTCTCAGCAGACCACTCAGGGACAACCAGAGAGTGAAAACTAAACGGGTGACTGTCAGCCAGGCTGGCCCGCTTTAAACTCCCAGAAATATTCCCAACAACCATGGATCTTTCCTGTGGGGCTTGGAGAGAACACTTTGAAACAATACGACCTGGACAGTTGTTGCTCTGGTCTCCGTGGTGCTGTGGTGGTGGTCCATCACTACGAGGAACGAGCTGCTCTTTGTCAATCCTATTCTTTAGTGGACCATCTGTCTGACTGATTAGGCTGTCAATGAGGAGACAGAAAGGCTAGTCACAGGGAAGACGAGATGGGGGTTCCTGTTCAGTCTCCTACCTGCCCTGAAACTAGAACAGAAAATCAAAGAGCAAGCTTGTGACTACCTAGCATGACAAAAACCACTGCATGTGTACATTTCATAACAAAATGCCTGTTGGAATTTATAAATATCCTTTTTGAGAGATGAGATGTCTGTTTTCCTCATTACTAGGTAAGGTCCTTTGAGACTTGAATCAAATTCATTATCCATGTTGTATTCACCAGAAAAGACAATACTGGAGAAGGCTGCTGTTTGTGAATCCATCTGGAAGACTGTTCTATTGTGAGTGAATAGAACAATGGATATCAATATGAGGTCTACAGTATAGGGATGGAATATTATGTCAAGAGCCAAGCACAATTCATAGCATGAGAGGTACAGACAACGTATCATAGCATGAGAGGTACAGACAACGTATCATAGCATGAGAGGCACAGACAATGTATCATAGCATGAAAATGTGTTATCATGTCACTCTAAGCAAATAGATAAAACCCTGCACATGTTGGATTATGTTTTGACCCATAATGATGATGATACCATTACACTATACCGAACAGATTTTCCTACAAAACAATAATGACTTCTTGAAGAGCATTCCTTCGAATATGAATGTTCTGTATGTGAGTGGTTTGGAATTGGAATACACTTAAGTAGGTTATGTCCCGCAACAGTATGGCGGCTCTGAATGCAGAGGCTTTTCCCAAATGGCACCCTGTTCCCTATATAGAGCACTACTTTTGACCAGAGCCCTACGGGCCCTGGTCATACGGTGTGCACTATATAGCGAATAGAGTGCCATTTGCGGCGCAGACAGGCTCTGCCCCCCTCTGAGTCCCCCTCCCTGTATTCTCCTAAATGGGAACATACTGTCTTGCTAATGAGAGATGATGAAGAGATGAACATATGGTGACAGTGTGAGAAGGTAGTGTGCAGCCAGAGATACGGAAAAGATGCATAAAAATGTATCCTGTTACAAGATACTCTGAAGACCAATGTATCAAACTAAGATACAAAATACTTCTGCAAAGTATTGTATTAATATAAAATACAGGTATATTGAGGTAAAATACATTTGCAAGTACACACCTTCACTACAACAACATTCTCAGTAACAGTAACAAAAAATGTTTTATTTGCTATTATTTTTATATGTGGTTGTTTATTTAACTTAGTTGAATCCACTGACTGTAAATCGCTCTGGAATAAATATTTGCTAAATGACCAAAATGTAAATGTAACATTTTAACAGAACACTGGATACTATTATTGGCCTTGTTTTGAGGCAGGGCTCATTCGAATAATACCCAGCATGCTTTGCAAGTGTTAATATCAACATTTTGGTAATTTAGCAGACATTGTTATCATACTATAGTGCCATCAGACTTCTGATATCAATACTGGGTGAAAGGGGGCCACAAAAGTGTGAAACACTATAGAAAAAGGTCTCAAGTACCTTGTTACAAAATACATTGGACTGTAGTTTAGGCCGGTGAAATAGAAATGACCAAATTCCTCACAAGTAACAGAAATACTGCCCATCTCTCTGCGGCGAATGGAAATGTTCTGTTTTGGATATAAAAATGTGTTATTTGCGGCTTCACCATATCATGGAGGAAAATGTAAATAGTTACACCTTTCCCATATTCAATTCAATTGACACTTTCTTATTAGCCTTATGAATATAGAAACTTGGTTGCAGTCTTGACAGGCTGCATCACCACCTGGTTCGGCCTCAACCAGAAGGCTCCGGAGACCAACAGGTTCTGAGACAGTTTCTACCACCAGGCCATCAGACTGCTGAACAGCTAACCCTAGCTCTCTCCCTACACAGACCTGCACCTAGAGACTATCTGTACCTTAGAGACTATTTGCACTGACTAAAGCTGGTGATATACCTTATATATACCGGTAATAATGCAGGAACCAGTTTTTACTTTACCTTCTATAATGGTATTTCAATGTTTGTTTTGTTAAATGTGATATGCACCTCCGGCTTGTGTAATGTCCGTTTTTATGGTTTACTCCTTTTGCAACTTGAGTCATCTTTGCATGCTATAGTAAAAATAAAGGAAAACCCTTGAATGAGTAGGTGTTCTAAAACTTTTGACCGTTAGGGTATATATATTTATTATTTAAAAATATATATGTTTTTAAATTCAATACAGCAATATGAGTATTGAGTAATGAGTAAATATATGTAAAATATTTACATTTTTGTCATTTAGCAGATGCTCTTATCCACAGCAACT